>NW_012116188.1:399750-414293 GCF_000951035.1 Colobus angolensis palliatus
TGCTATGATGATCAACAAAGAGATAAGGAAAATTCTATCTATGTTTACCTTCTGTTTTATAAAGAACTGACCCTAGGTGTCAATTTGTCATTTCAAAAGAAAGTAACATTATTTTTACTTTGTTCAATCATTTTGTTAATGTTTAATTAGCAATTATTTAACTACCAAGTATCAGTGAAATGACAGTTCAGTTGTTATTCCAGCATTATGCTAAGTGCTACGGGAAATTTACAAAAATTATAACACAGTCCTTACCAAAACAGAGCCTCCTATCTATTTATGATTTCTGAGTTGTGAAGATCTAGATTGAGATTTTGTCTTAAAAGTACTCAACATCAATAAGAAGGGGGAAAGTATGGTAGATTATTGAAATATTTACAAGTATTTTAATAACACAGCTAGATGTTTTTCATGGCTTTGCTTTCTACTAGGAACATAGTGTCTGGATCACAATTTATAATTTCTCACTCTGGGGCCATCCTCTCCCAGTGGCCAGAATCTGATAGTCTGGGGTGGGATTCAGTGAAGAGCAGCCTTGGTAGAGTGGGAAGGAGAGTAAAGACAGGAATGGACACATCCAGGCACTAACCAAACAGTTTCTTCCCTCTGGAAAGGAGGGGTTGTGCTGCATACCCAGGGTGCTACGGACCCTGGGACAGCTCTTGGAGAAAGTGGCTGAGAAGGGAATAACCTTTCACCTTGGTGGTGTGAGGATTTGGAAAGAAGCCTCTTTGCTTGGGAGGTCCTGGTCCTGAGCTTTTCCACTAATTGGCTGTGCATGGTGTTGATTTGCCATCTCACCTCTCTGGATCTTAATCTATTCCCTAGTAAAATGAGACAGTTGGGCAAAATGATCTTTGAGTTTCTTTTAAGCATTAATGCCCTGTTTTTCTAAGAAATCAATTAGGCAAGCAGTTAACCAATCAGGACATGGGGTTTGCAGAGGGTCTGCACTTCCGTGACCTTGGCTTCCGTCAACTCCACATGAGAAGTGCTGGATAAATATGCACATATGCACAGACACACGTGTGCATGCATACAGAACTTATTTTCATGCCTGTTCTTATTTTGTCCTGTCCAATAACTGCAATCTCACCTTCAGTTTTTAAAAGTACCAGAGATCTCTAGTGTATAGAGGATGTGAAGATGACTGCCCCAGTGTTTTGAGAATGATTTCTCTATGGGGAGTTAGGAGACTATTTGGTGACTATATCTGATGCTGAGCATATTCAAAATGAGACGGTTCAGCTACAGAGAGACGCTTGTCTGAGAATGCTGCCGCCAGACACCACAGGGTGCCAGAACTCTCTCCCCGGTGCCTGCTCTGAATGCGCCATGTTCAGGCTGGAACATGGGTAGTTGGAACTGACTTTTATTTCGCCCTCCCAGATCCAGTGAGAAACGTCAGGAGCATTTATTAGTCATAGGTGCAAGAGCCCTGGTGGGTCAGCCAGAAGTCGAAACCTGAAGGAGAGGGTGCAGGTAAAGCCTGCATGGAACACTGGACCCAGGCATTAATTAGAAACACTAGTGCCCTTGACAGAGCCAGCTTGTATAAGTTGGTGGGGCCTGTGTTCACTTCATAAAGATGTTTTATATGGTATTCCTGGCAAAAGCTGGACACTGTAAAAGAAAAATAAAAGAAACATTATTGGTAGCTTGTGGGGGGTGTCTTAGTCCATTTTCTGCTGCTATAACAGAATATCACAGACTAGGTGATTTATAAAGAAAAGAGATTTACTTGGCTCATTGTTCTGGAGGCTGGGAACTCCAAGAGCATGGTGACGACATCTGGTGAGGGCTTTCTTGCTGTCATAACATGGCATATGGTGTCACATGGTGAGAAAGCAAGTACACGAGACAGAGAGAGAAAAAGAGAAACAAACTCCAGCAAATAACTAGCCCACTCCTGTGATAACTAACCCACTTTCTTGATAACAGCATTAATTCATTCATGGAGGTAAAGCCTTCATGATGTAACCACTTCTTAAAGGTCCTACCTCTTAATAACATCACAATAGTACTTGAATTTCAACATGAGTTTTGGAGGGGACAGTCAAACCATAACAGGGAGTTTTAAAAAAAGGTGTCTTCTCTGTCAGTCAGCTGTCAAACCACCCTCCTTTCCCCTCTAAATGTGGGAGAATGAGAATTGTCAGAATAGCGTGGTTTCTGCCATGATATGAGTTCCTAGGGAAGTCGGTTAGCCTGAGTAATGGTTTGCAGTTTGTAAAGTGAAGACAATAGTATCTCTCTTGCCTTGCCTCTTTGGGCTGTCTAAATATGTTCAAATAAAGCAGAGAACGGGCTTTGAAAACTGTAAACTACTATGCAAATGCATGGGTGTCCTTGTACTTCTAATTCTCAGGCCAGAAATCCAGGGTGACAATGTAGACAGAGATTAGAGTAGTGATTCTCTACTGGCAGAAAGTTTGTTCCCCAGGAGATACTGGCAATGTCTGGAGACCTTTTTGGCTGCCATTTTTTATGGACTGTAGGTAGTGAGAGAGGAGGTGTGTCACTGCTAGTACCTGGTGGGTAGAGGCCAGGGATACTGCTCAGCATCCCACTACACTACAGTGCACTGCACAGCCCCTCAACAACAAGGAGTTATCTAGCCCAAAATGTCATTAGTGGGCTAGATAATTGAAGTTGATGTTGAGAAATCCTGGGTTATAAGCATGCTGATAACCTACAAATGAGGCTCCCTGAAATCTTGTTTACATTTTTCAGAGAGACAGGGTCTGTTGCCCAGGCTGGAGTGCAGTGGCATGATCATAGCTCAATGCAGCCTCAAACTCCTGGGCTCAAGCAATCCTCAGCCTCCAGAGTAGCTGGTACCATTGGCATAAGCCACTGTGCTTTGCTAATTTATTTGTTTGTTTGTAGAGATGGGTCTTGCTATGTTGCCCAGGCTGGTCTTGAACTCCTGGCCTCAAGCAACCCTCCTACTTCAGGCTTCCAAAGTGCTAGAATGACAGGTGTGAGCCCCCGACTCCTCTTCAGGTCTAAACTTAGTCATTGCAAGGAAACAAAAAGGGGTAGTCCCACAGTTTATAATGATGGATCAGGAAAAAGCATAAACTAGATTTACAGCAGTGAAGCAATGGAGAACTTATCCAAGTGTACTTGTTATTAAGTGATTTGTCTCTGCTTTTGATGCCAGAGCTGAGACCTGCAAATCACATTTCTTCTATGCCAGTTGCTTCCTGCTAGGTGCTGCTAACAAAGGACACTGGGGAGAGCCTTGAGGAGAAGAGTCGATACTCCTGCCGCATTTTTTTCACTCCTGCACTTCCTGTTCCCATCAGGATCCCCCTGGCAATGTTGCTTTGCCCTGGCCATGACTGGCTGTCCCAGTAGCAGCAGCTGAGTCCCCTTTGTAGTTCTTTCAACACCCACAGAAACTGCCTCTTTGCATCCCCCGAGAGGTAGCTTTCACAGCAGGACATGGTCCCCTTTGCAGAAGTCAGAGTTTCAGTCCAAGGAGTCCTCCTCCAAACTTTAAGATGTAATAATGCCAACCTCTTCCTTTGTGTCCTCAGCCCAAGGGCAAAGTAGCTGCTTCCTTCACTTTTCATCTCCTTGATACCCTTGTGTTTCATGGTTGCCTTTTCAGTTCTTTAATATAGTTAATTCTATTTTTTGAGACAGGGTCTCACTTTGTCACACACGTTAGAGTGCAGTGACACATTCATGGCTCTCTGCAGCCTCGACCTCCTGGGCTCAAGCGATCCTTCCACCTCAGCCTCCCAAGTAGGTGGGACCACAAGCATACACATCACACCCTGCTAATTTTTGTATTTCTTGCAGAGACAGGGGGGTCTCACTATGTTGCCCAGGTTGGTTTTGAACTCCTGAACTCAAAGTATCTTCCTGCCTCAGCCCCGCAAAGTGCTGGGATTACAGGCTTGAGCCACCAAACCCAGCCAAGGATTCTTTACAGCAAATTCCCTCTTACACTAACTGGTGTGCTTCCTGGCTCCTGGATGACTGCTAGCTGATACAGGAATGAGACATACTCTCCTTGCCACAGTGAGGGGACTCAGAGAGGTACATGTCCCACCTTGCTCTAACTGCCTCGCATGGCAGTTTTCTCGGTGGGAGGGGGGTACTTTGGTCTTTTCTTCTGAGGTTTGCAAACAGCATCCTGGTGAGGTGCCATCATTAAAGGTGACAATATATTTCACTCCATCAAAACAGATTTGTGAGGCTGAGGTGCTGCAGACAAGGAAACAAGAAGCTTGTGAGTTCTTGGGTCTCAACATGGTTTCCCTGGACTCTTCTGGCCAGTGATCTCATTTGGACTTCACCAAATCCACAAGACAAGGCAACCCAAAGCTGTCTCCCAGTGGAAATATCCATCTTCCACCATCTTATCAACAGTTGTTTGTATCTTCTCTCTCTGAGTCACATATACAGGATAGCAACTTTGTGTAGAACATGAAAGCTTCTCTCCATAAAAACAAAGTTGAAAGAAAAAAAAGAATATATGGTAGAAAATCATTCATTTGCCAGATCTATAAAGAAATAAGAAATGCCCCAGCTTGGGAACACATATCACTTGGTTTATGGGAAGAAACGATGAGATACCTATCTTTATTTTCAATAAGTAAATATTTAAAAGAATATACTGCTTGTGTATACTGCTCTGTCACAGCTGGAAACTGTAATTGCAAAATAGTCCATGAGCAGCCACCAAGGAATGGAGAGGAAATGAAAACAAAGCCACAGGGCTCCGTTGTGGTGCGGCCAATGTCCTCAAGTTATTCCTTTCCAGGAGGACAAAAGGAGAAGAAAGAACACCCTTGAGGGATGTGAACATGCAAGTGTGTCATTCCTTAAAGCCTGGAGTCACCGGGGCTGGGAAGCTGTGTCTCCAGAGGCTGTCACCCGTCCGACATCTCCCCTCTGACTGCAACAAGTCGAGTCCGTCAGGGACCACATCACTGAGGGTCCTGGGCTAGAAAGACCAGAGACCACCTCGGTGTATAGAATGTGGGGACTGGTGTTTTTCTTCCCTGGACAACTCCCTCCCCATGATAATTTTCAGAGTTTCAAGGAGGAGGAAACCTTGTGCCAAGCAATCTGGCAGCTCCTAGAGAATCCGCTTTCAGCCGGTAGAGACATCTATATGGCAAGACCTCATCTAAACACAAAATCACCCCTCAGTAGATACATCCATATGGAGCGACCACATCCAAACACAAAAGCACCCCTCAGTAGACATCTCCATGTGGTGGGAGCTCCTCTAAACACAAAAGCGCTCCTCAGTAGCTCAAGGACTGAGCCCATGGTCAGTCCTTCTGGGTTTCTCAGAAAAAGAAAGAGAACGTGTTTGTGTGTGTGCCTGTGTATGTGTGTCTGCATGTAAGTGTGTGCATCCACACGTGCATTTGAGTTACAGAGAGACAAACAGCTCTGTCAGAATGCCACACTAGTTTCCTTCTTATTATTATTGTGATCGTAATGCTTCTCTAAGACTAGAAAAGGAAATAAAAGGCATATGGATTGGAAAGGAAAAGGTAAAACGGCCGGTATTTGCAGATGTCATGAAGATCCACCTAGAAATCCCAAGGAATCTACAACAAAACTAAGCAATAAACATGGTTCCTCTTATTATTCCTGTTTCCCTGAGGTCTGTTCCTCAAGCTCTCTGAGAATTCCCAGAGTGACCCTGTCGGTACCTACATCTTCACTTTTAATTTGAGGCCCTTCTTACTGTTTTCTCTGGCACTTTTACGGGGAGACACTCTCCTGGAGCACTGAGGGCTCCTCTCCCTTCTCTCTGAGCAGAAGCCTAGGGCCCCAGGCAGAAACTTCTACCTTTCTCTTCTCACCGCACTCGTGCTTCCATAGGGCTTTCCTAGAGGTCGGGCAAGGTAGGCTGGGGACAGAATGGGCTCGGGGAGTGACCAGGAGCACAGTCTCTATACGCTCACGTCTATCCTGGTTAATTTCTGCCCAACACTTCTGGTGGAACAACTCTGTGCTCTCTTGGTGATGCAGCTAATCTGGGGACTCTCAGAGCCACCGTACCTACCCTCCTACAGGGATAAGGGTGCCACCTCGTCAGACTAGAGAGTGCTGTGGAGAATGCTTGCATCCCCCAACACAAAATTCATATGTTGAAACCTAACCTGCAGTGTGATGGTTTGAGAAGGTGGGAACTTTGGGAACTGATTAGGTCATGAGGGTGGGGCCCTTATGAATAGGACTAGTGCCCTTATAAAGATCAAGATCCTGTCTCAAAAATAAGTAAATAAAATAAAATAAAATTAAAGGGACTGGTGCCCTTATAAAGGACATTTTGGGAGGCTGAAGCAGGAGGATTGCTTGAGGCCAGGAGTTCAAGACAAGCCTGGGCATCATAGCCAGACCCTATCTCTACAAAACAATTTCAAAATTAGCTGGACATGCTGGTGTGTGCCTGTAGTCCCAGCTACTCAGGAGACTGAGGTGGCAGGATCATGTGAACCTGGGAGGTTGAGGCTGCAGTGAGCTGTGATCGCACTGCTGTATTCCAACCTGAGCTATACAGCAAGATCCTGTCTCAAAAATAAGTAGATAAAATAAAATACATAAAATAAAATAAAAGGGACCCTAGAGAACTGTCTTATTCCTTTCCACCATCTGAGGGCCCAGCAAGAAGATGGCCACAGAAAGCAGACCCTCACCAACACCCAGTCTGCTGGTGCTTTGATCTAGGGCTTCCCAGCCTCCAAACTATGAGAAATAAACATTTGTTGTTCAGGCCACCCAGTCTACGGTACTTTGCTATAGCAGCCCCAACAGACTAAGATAGCACTCTAATGGCCTGAATGTCCAGTGAGTCTGGGAACCCAGGTTCTCCCTGGAGGCCTAGGCCTGGAGTCCAGGCTGTGCTCCTGCTCACTCCAAACCACTTGGCACTCACCAGTAGGATGGTTTCTGCCAAACTTGTGGTCAATCTGGCAGTTACTGTGAAGTCTGGGAGATTGCTTCTGAGACATCTGGTTCCAGTTTCAGCCTTTCCCCACCAAGGAGCGGGACTGGTGCATGGTGAGTTCACGGGCTCTGCACTTGCCCCTCCCAAGGGCGAGTTCAAGTCACACTCCAAATTCAAGGACATTGCATGCTGTCTTTTTGCCCCAGGCTCATTCAGCCTCTCAGACCTTTATGTACCTTCATTCCCAAAGCCTCTTGGTCAACACAGGCACTGGGAGAAAGTTAACGAACAAAAACCCACCTTGGTGCTGCAGTCCCAAAGACACAGTTTGGCCAGGGTGTATGTGGGGAATGTGCCAATTCTTTATGAGAATGGAAGGCAAGGAAGACACATGCACGAACAGTTTCACCTACTCCAGGGCCACACCAGGGCCTCCTGGTCTAGTTCTTCCACTTTCAATGACAATGTAATGCTTATAACTTGGTTAAAGCAATTTTACATTATTAATTTTACTTCATTTCCAAAATAGGTAAGATTGATAGAGCAGGTACAAGTCATGTATCACTTAATGATGGAGACACGTTCTGAGCAATGCATCATTAGGCAATTTCATTGTGCGCAAACATCACAGAATGTACTTACACAAACCAAGGTGGTAAAGCCTACGACACACCTAGGCCGGATGGTATAGCCTACTGCTCTTAGGCTATAGATCTGTACAGCAGGTTATTATACTGAATACTGTAGCAATGGTAACACAATGGTAAGTATTTGTGTGTCTTAACATATCTATATAGAAAAGGTACAATAAAAACACAGTATTATAATCTTACGGAGCCATCATCATGTATGTGACCTGTAGTTGACCAAAACATTGTTATGTGGTGGTGTGATTGTATAATTCCTAATTGGACATGTGAGTAAACTCAGGCATCAAGTGATTCGGTGACTCCTAATTGTTGATTGATGATTAGTGGAACTAGGATTAGTACACTCACTCTGGTCTATTTCTACTATGTTGCAATTTCTCCTTTCCTGGGTTATGTAAGTTTTGACTTTCATATTATAAGGAAATAGAATAGCACTATCTTTGTATCAGGAGCTCAGGGATCCATGAAAATTGTATGCTCAATTTGATGTACATGTAAGATCCTCCTTATGAGATGACTTATAGCTTTCATGAAGTTTCTAAAGGGGTCTGTGTAACCAAAAAGATTAAGAACGTTGACTTGCTGCGTTATAATGGGACTGAGGTCAAGTCTAGGGTGACCTTTCTATGGACTGTAAATAGGGGAGTCCTTCCTGGTTGTTAATACCTGAAGCCCAGAGAAGATGAATGTTGGGAATGGGAATAATCATTTCGTTTCTCAGAGTCAGAGAGTGTTGGTGTAGCTAGCTTCCAGAGAAGGTGATACACATGCTCACAGCTCCACAGGTGCAGACTCATACAAGCTTAGAGCCCTACACAGATGAAGGAAGATCCTTGAAGATCATTAAACCTGAGGGTCCACACTCTGGCTACACATTAGAATCACCCAAGGAGCTTCGAAAGATACCATGGCTGGGACAAACCCCCAGGGATTTCTATTTTAATTATCCTAAGCTAAGACTCTGGCTTCTGTAATTTTTTAAAGTTCCTTAGATAGTTCTCATGTACCAGAGCTGAGAACTATCAATCTTCTAAACTAGCAGTTCTCAACCTTGGTTGAACATTGAAATCACTTGGGGAGCTGTAAGAAGTCCTCTTGCCTAAATCTCACCCTCGAATCTTCTGATTTAATTTGTCAGGGATGTGCCAGGCATCAGGAATATTAAAAGTGACCCCAGGAGATTTTCATGGGCACCCAAATTTGAGAACCACTATTGAGATCTAATCTGATATTTTCTACTGCAAAGAAAACCAAGCAGAAGGGAAGAGGCCGAAGGTCATAGGGCTAAGACAGAACCACGATTAAACGCAGGACCCAACTCTAGGCTTGGACTCTTTCTGTGGTTCACCGAGTGACCATGCATGGAGTTAACTTAGAAAGTTCAGGATGTACGTGAGAAAGGGAGCTCATAAGGGACAGGCCTTGCTTCTCTGTTTGATTAGAGAAGAAATCTATTTTTCTAGTTCTGACACCTCTGGGGTGCCTGGTCAGCCTGAGAGAGTGTATATACTTAATATAGCTAAAAGTGGTGTATAATTAATAATAATCACCTACATTTAGTGAGCATCTACTATCTTCCAGGCATTCTCTTAAATACTTTTATTACTCCTAGTTATCTTTGATTATAGATGAGGAAAGAGAAGCATTCATCAATTAATATGCCCAAATTGCCAAAGCTAGTAAGTATCAAAATGAGGGTTTCAATCCAGAACCCACTTCCTTAAATACAATATGCAATTCAGGGGTTTCTTCTGTACTGGAGGGGAGAGATGTCTAGAAAAAAAAAAAAATCGTGTTGGGATAAGGTTTTGTTTTTAAGCAATGCTGGGAAAGGAAGTTGGTGAGTGACTAGATTTTATAAATGTGAAGTGATAGAGGGTAAGAGGCACACATATTGCAGAGTGAGAGTTATCACCCTTTATGCTGGGTCAGAATGGGAAACTTGCAGAGAATTCCTTTGCCTTCTCTGCTTCCTGGAATTTCACCCTGTCCATGGGATAACAGGACTAGATCTCCTGCCTCAAAGCTCTGAGGACCCAGACTAAAGTGTGAGTTTGTTTGTCTTTGGGGTCTCCCTTCTTCTTTTCTGTCCTTTCTCTGTGCCTCTGTGCCCTCTCCCCTGCATGTATAAATAGGCTTATGTGGGGGCCTCTTCTTACAGAGAGAGAGAGAAAGTCAGGGGCTCCATGGCACTTCAGATGCCCATTCAGTGTCAGGAGCCCAAGTGTGAAGCAGAAAGCTGGAAATAAATCGTCTTGATAGGGAGATCACCACTGGTCAAGTGTTGGAAAGCAAAGCCCGGGGTGCTAACACCGCATTGTTCTACATTACAACTACAAGTACCGGGTCAGGGAGAAAATCTAGGGTAACTTGGGGGACTATAGGGGAATTCTTACCCCTTCATACCACTCCTCTGTGTAATTTTTCAATGTCTATTGTGACTCATTCAGCAAACATCCACAGCAACAAAGATTTCTAGTGACACCTTTTGGCATTGGACTCTGCAGTTTACAAAGCCATTTTCAAGTTTTCATCTTTATTTAATCCTTGCAGATACCACAAGGCTAGCATAACATCTGCTTGCATGGGCAGACACTAGGAACCAGTGGACACCAGGGGACGCACACAGAGCAAGCGGGAGTGCTAGAACCCCAGAGCAGGTCTCCTGACTCCAGGTCCCAGGCAACTGTCCACCTTTACCTTGATTTTAAAGTCAGTCACCTCAGTCCAAGGACAGGGACAGGACAATCTTCACGAGGGAGAAGATTAGGAGGTCTTACATCCAAATGAAGAAGCTAAGTGTTCTGGCAGTTGCATTTTTTTTCTTGCCTCTAAGAAAGACTGAAAAAGACAAATCTCATTTCAAGCCTCTTGTGTCTAATCTTTGACCCCTCAGTGAAACACTCTGAAATGCTTTTTTTTTTTTTTCCGTAGGAGAGTACTTGTCATTGTGGAATCAATTTGAAAGACTGAAGCTGTATTTGTTGTTTTGTAGCTTATAGGCCAATGTCCAAACACATTTTCAACAAAAGAAATGAAATAAAAATCTGTACTAGAATGTGGTCATAGAAACTTCTCAGAGCTTATATCAACTATATAAGACTGATAATTGCTTCCAATAAACCCTTCCTTCCTTCCTTTCTTCCTTTCTTCCTTCCCTCCCTCCCTCCCTTCTTTCTTTCTCTTTTTTCTTTCTTTCTTCCTTTCTTTCTTTCTTTTCTCTTTCTTTCTTTCTTTCTTTCTTTCTTTCTTTCTTTCTTTCTTTCCTTCCTTCCTTCCTTCCTTCTTTCTTTCTTTTTCTTTCTCTCTTTGGAATGGTGAAAACATTATGTAAGAAATGGATGGCATACTCACAAAGGAATAGCCTAGGTAGGCACCATTTTCTAAAGGATGTTGCTTTTCTGGTCTTCCCACTTGGGGCATGTGTTAAAGCCAACTAAATATGGCCTGAGAAGAACTTCATACTTCTATATTTGAGTCCTTGTGAACTAATTGTAACCTAAGTTAATAGGTAAACAAGATTGAAAACCTAACTTAGTAGTGTGCACCTGTAACAGCAGCTGAGTCTTGGCCAATCCCAGCAACCATACATCAACCACTCATACACTGCTGAGTGGTCAAACTGTGTTCAAATAAGGCAACCGCTGAGCTGTAAGCAATCCAGCTGTTTCTGTGCCTCACATCCGAGTTCTGTACATCACTTTCCTTTTTTTGTCTATAAATTTGTTCTGAGTACAAGGCACCCCTGGGGTCTCTCTGAGTCTGCTGTGATTCTGAGGGCTGCTTGATTCACAGATTGTTTTCTTTTTCTTGCTCAATTAAACTCCATTAAATTTAATTTGTCTGAAGTTTTCTTTTAACACACTAGGAGAGAGACAAATTTTGGGTGAATTTACCTGCTCCTTAGCAGCCCCCTCTCCTTCTTTTGACTTGGCTTGGGGCTTAGAAGAAACATTAGAAGCTTCATTGAAAAGAATTGCACACACTCTATGAAATGAATTATATAGTATGCTAAATATATATGGTAAAAATGACAATAGCTAAATCAGTTCTGGTGGAAACTACCAATTTCTACTTTGTCTGGTATTGCTTCTGAAAGTGCCTGTCTTGGGTGGGTCCAGACACTCTTCTTTCATCATCCATGATCTGTGGCACTGATCACTTTCTGCTTCTTACTCTGGTGCATGTCTTATTGATTTCCTAATTTCAGAGTTCTAAGTTGAACTGTCTACAGGTGCTGACAGTTACATCTGTGCAATATCCAGAAACATTCTGTCCAATGACATAGACTTCATCAACTCTTATTGCCTCATCAACTGTATATTGGAAGCAATTATAATTTTTATGCAATTGATATAAGCTCTAAGAAGTTTCTATGACACAGACTTCATCAACTCTGTTATTGCTGAGGTTTTTCTGTTTTTAATTGTTTGGTACAAATCACTGCAAATTCTGAAACTTTTGAGTGTATAAATGTACCTACTCATGCCATCAGTCAGATGCCTGTAAAGCTTCTCTATAAGAGTCCGAGGACACTGAAATGTCACCAACATGTCTCTGATGGCTCCAAATCTAAGTAAGAAAAAAATGTGTCTTCCTGTTGACTGTTGTCTAGGACACAGACATGGAAACACACATACACACACACACACACACACAATTCAGAAATCATTGCCTTCATCCATTATTGTTTGCAAAGTCCCACTATTGAAGTTGTCCCCTGATTGCAATAGACGGTGTCAGATCTGCCTGTGTCCAACAGAAAGCTATATTTGCTGGAATTTTTTGCTTCATTTTCATTCACTTGTGAGTAATGATGAATTACTCAAAAGTAATTCACAATAATAAATCATTTTTATCTATTTTGTATATATTAATTTTTAAAAATTATAGACAATCATTAAATCTTCAGATATGTGAACATTTACCCTGTATCTATTTCAAGTCCTAGATGTTTGTCTGCTTGTATCTTTCTCTCTGAGAATTCAAGGGTGCAGTGGATGCTGTGGGTGCTGTCCTGATGCCCCCTCCAGGTCTGAGCTAATCCTTCTCTCCCCTGCTTTGGCTCACAGCTGAGTTCCCCTCAGGGAATCACCCTCAGCCTAAAAGGAATTGTGTGTCCAGGATTTCTCCCTTTCTTCCCTGTGATGAGAGCAGCCCAGGGGCAAAGGGAGTGAGGAAGATGGGGGGTGGTTTATCAGCCTGGCCCTACCACCCCAATTTGTGACAACACTAAAGGGCCCCCCCAGGTCCAGCACTTCCTGTTGACACAGCCGAGGCCTCTGTCACCACCATATCACAGCCCACTTTCTCTCCACCCAGTCCTGCTCCTCTCAATCTCTTACAGGCCTTGGTTTTGTTCCCTAGAGCACTCTCTCCAATAAACCACTTGCACCCAAATCTCCATCTCAGAACTGTTTCCCAGGCAACCCAACCCATGACAGAGTGGAAGCCTATCCTTCACCTGTGTTCTACATAGGTCAACCTGATTATATGTCTCTGCTTTAATTTTATGTCATAACAAATCCATTTAAGTTATTTGGTTGTTTTCCAGTTTGAGGTGAGTGCTCTCAGTTTTAAAACCTATGCCCTTGGATTCCATGTCAAAAACTCTTCCTTTGGAAAGGCTTATACCTGCTGGTGGGAATGTAAATTAGTTCAGCTATTGTGGAAAGCATTTTGGAGATTTCTCAAAGAACTACAACCAGAACTACCATTTGATCCAGCAATCCCATTACTGGTTTTGTGTGTGTGTGTGTGTGTGTATATATATATATATATGCAAAGAGAAATAATGCATTCTACCAAAAAGACACATCTACTTGTACATTCAGCACAGCACCGCTCACAATAGCAAAAACATGGAATCAACCTAGGTGCCCATCAATGGGAAATTAGATAAAGAAAACATGGTACATATACACCATGAATACTATGCAGCCATAAAAAAGCAAAATTCTGGCCTTTGCAGCAACATGGATGCAGGTAGAGGCCATTATTCTAAGAGAAATAATTCAGGAATAGAACACCAAGTACTGCACGATCTCACTTGTAAGGGGGAGCTTAATCTTGGGTATACAGGGGCTTAAAGATGGGAACAGTAGACACTAGAAACTCCCAAAGGAGGGAAAAAGAGAGGGAGGCTGAAAAACTTCCTATTGGGTTCTAGGCTCATGATCTGGGTGACAGAATCAATAGAAGCCCAAACCTGAGCATCACGCAGTATACCTTTGTAACAAACCTGCCCATGTTCCCCCAAAATCAAACATAAAAATTATAATTAAAACATAAAAATAAAATAGGAAAAAAGAAAGTTTTTTTTTGTTTTTTTGTTTTTTTTTTTACTTCGAAAATGGACACTCCAGAAATAGAGTAAGGTGCAGAAAAAGAAACCTTCTTGGGTTGCTCCTCTGTGCAGCTACATGAAAAATGACACAGCCCAGCTCTCCAGAGATGTCAGCTTCCTTCTCGGCTATTGCCTGGGAACTTCGGCCCCTAATAAGCAAGTGGTCTGAGGGATTGCAGATGAAATGCCTGTGCCCTGCTAGCCATGCTGGACCTAAGAAAAGTCCCCCTCCTAAAGGAACTTTCTCTGTCTATGGCAGGATTTTGAATAGTTTTCTATTAAGGTGGTATCAACTAAGGTTCTGGTCCTTACAACCTTTGCTTAGAGAGCAGTTCCTCTATAGACTTAGTCACTACATAAAAAGAGTAGAGAGATGATTTTAAAAGATAGGAACTGGAGGGCAAGGAGGAGGATGCCTCCCTTCACGCGTTCTCTGAGCCTGCTCACATTCCATAGTTTATGTGTGGCAACTGGGACATGTTTGGGGAAGAAAGTCGTACTTGACTAAATTGTCCTACTGACGTAAACCTATAATTTAAAAATTATATATATATATTTAGAGAACAAGTCAAAACAGGAAACGCACTCCCAACGTGGATAAAGCTATTTATGCATTAAA
>NW_012116188.1:414833-418985 GCF_000951035.1 Colobus angolensis palliatus
AGTCACTACATAAAAAGAGTAGAGAGATGATTTTAAAAGATAGGAACTGGAGGGCAAGGAGGAGGATGCCTCCCTTCGCGCGTTCTCTGAGCCTGCTCACATTCCATAGTTTATGTGTGGCAACTGGGACATGTTTGGGGAAGAAAGTCATACTTGACTAAATTGTCCTACTGACGTAAACCTATAATTTAAAAATTATATATGTATATTTAGAGAACAAGTCAAAACAGGAAACGCACTCCCAACGTGGATAAAGCTATTTATGCATTAAAATACCTCCTGTTATCATAGTAGACTTGTATCCCTATGTTTAAATAGAAAAACTCTGAAAAGTACAGAGAGAAAGAACAAAGGAGTCAGCCTACATTGGCGCTTCTGGACTGGGCTGTGGATGCTTCCCCTGACTGGGAGACATTCTATCTTTGCTGTCCTTCTTGGGGGAGGCTGTGGTGCCCATTGCTCCACGCACAGGGTTACTGCAGGCACAGAGTGTGAATTCAGGCAGGCACCACAGAAAGGAATATGTGGTTTTATAGAGAAAAAAGGAAGGGCAGGAAAAATTAATCTAAACTCAAGAAGAGCCAGAGGGGAAGGAAAAAATCAAAAACAGGGCAAAAATAAGATTGTACCCCTATAAGCCCTTCAACTAATGATCTTATATTTGTTCTGCATGTAAATTAGGTCCCTCTGAGAGGGGCATCCAAGCAGAAATAATTTTTGCACATATTCATTGTTAATGAAACTTGTTTGAATGCAAAGAAGGATAAAAAGTAACTTCTGCTCTTAGAGAATTTATCTTTTAGGGAGACCAGAAGGCCACACAGAAGTCAAGTAGGTTGGGTGCAATGACTCATGCTTGCAATCCCTGTGCTTTGGGAGACCGAAGCAGGAGGATCACTTGAGGAGAGGAATTTGAGAACAGCCTGGGCAACAAAGTAAGACCCCACCTCTACAAAAAAAGGAAAGAATAAAAGTTTAGCCAGGCGTGTTGACATGAGCCTGTAGTCCCACCTACTCAGGAGGCTGAGGTGGGAGGATGGCTTGAGCCCAGGAGATTGAGGCTGCAGTGAGCTATGATTGCACCACTGCACTCCAGCCTGAGAAAAGAGTGAGATCCTCTTACAAAGAAAAACAAAAAGAAAAGAAAGACTTTTACTTGTAAAAGTCTAATTGTAACAATAAATAATATTAGAAACGATGACGGATTGTGCCAGGAGAGATCATCTCTATGTTCCAGTGTCCAGGAACTGTAACCCTCAGTTGTTGTCTTGGAGAAAGAAAATCAATGAACAGAATTGGCACTGGGAACTTCATATAAAGCTTCTTAAAAAGTGGTGAAAGGCAGGCAGAGCATCTCTTTTCCATTCTAGAGCCTTTTCCAAGGTTTCAACTGATGAGAAAGTGGCTGGAAGCGTGAAGGTTGAATGCACACCTGCTCTACCCCGAGCAGATCTGGTTGTCATCAGATGGTGTGTTACATTTCAATGAAGGAGATTACTTGACTATCCAAGGGTGCTTTACGCTACATGAATTGTCAACTCTTTTACCTTTGGCCTTGTCAGAGCACTCCTCATAGTGCCTTGTAAATAGCAGGTACATAGTAAATGTTTACAAATTAGTGAATGAAATTTTTAAAATGTATTTTTGAATGGGCAGGAAGTGGTGGCTCATGCCTCTAATCCCAGCAGATTGGGAGTCCAGGGCAGGTGGATCGCTTGAGCTCAGGAGCTGGGCATGAAATAATGCTAGTAGACCCCACAAGGTTGGAAGCCACCTGTTGCCTTCCTCACCTTCCCCTGATTTTCTTTTTTAATCTCTTTATAGAGTAACCATTCAGTACTGAACTTTTTCCCAGGCAATATTATTCTTTTAACAATACAACTCTGTCTTTTTTTAAAAACAGAGATTCCACGCATTCAGTCTGCATCATAACAAAGTGAGATGCTGAGGCATGGGAGGAAAGGGACTTTCAAATAAGCACATAATGATCAAGTAATCTTCTCTCTGCCTTTCACGCTGAGAACAGTCACAAATTTTTCATTCCTGAGAATCTTGTTCCCAAATTGACATTGCTTCAAGAAGTACCTTCTTAATTACACTTTCTTCTTACTTAATCAAGTAGAAAGAAAAACCATCATAAATACAAGAGGAGTATTTTCCTGTCTGGTGAAGTGTGGAGCCAGGACCCCCAGCATTCTTTCCACAGAGAGAGGCTTCGGTTCTAAACCATCATTCATACAACTGAGCATAACACTTAGATAGAAGAATGCTTTATGTCAACCAGGCCTATTTTTTAAAACAGTTGAAGAAATCTAACACGCAGTTAAAAAAGCAGAGGTATCTCATATTGTAACATTCTAAATTTCTAGACATATATATTAAGTGTGCCTTTCTGAAAATCTCTCAAGTATATAATTAAAACAAACCCTAGAGTCTTGATATCTTAGGGTCCTCATATATTCAGCGGCCATCATTGGCAAGTTGAAGCTGGAGAGGTTTCAAAACAAAGACTATTACAGGAAGACTTTCATATATGAGTGGTCAGTAAATAAGGAACAAGTAGGTCTGGCACTGGAAAAGAAGAACTTCCGCTTCCAGGAGAAAACGCTACCTCTAGTACAACACTGCCACTAAACCTATTGCTCAAGGCCAATACAGTCTTTGCAGCACCTCAATAGACTCAGTGCTCTGGGCTGGCATGTTGACAACAACCATATCAACAATGAAATGGATACCAGGAATGAAGCTTTTTAAAAAACTTAATAGGTTTCACTTCAATAACATTTGGGGGTACAAGTGGTTTTTGGTTAGATGGATGAATTGTACAGTGGTGAAGCCTGAGATTTTAGTGCACCCATCACTCAAGTAGTATACATTGTACCCAACTGTAGTGTTTCATACCCTCACCCCCACAACCCTTCTTGCTTCTGTGTCTCTGGTGTTCATTATACCAATCTCTATGCCTTTGCATACCCATAGCTTAGCTCCCATTTGTAAGTGAGTACATGCAGTATGTGGTTTTGTATTCCTGATTACTTCACTTAGGATCATGGCCTCCAGGTTCATCCAAGTTGCTGCAAAGGACATTATTTTATTCTCTTTTATGGCTGAGTAGTATTCCATGGTGTAGCTATACCACATTTTCTTTATCTACTTATTGGTCAATTGGCACTTAGATTGGTTCTATATCTTTGCAACTGTGAACTGTGCTGCCATAAACATATGGGTGCAGGTGTTTTTTTATACGACTTCTTTTCCTTTGGGTAGATAGATATTCAGTAGTGGGATTACTGGATTGAATACTAGATCTACCTTTAGTTCCTTAACAAATCAAGAGAGGTGTTTTAGACCAATAATCTCATTTATCCATCACAATCATCTTAGTATATGTAAGCTTTACTTTTCCCATTGTACAGGGAGAAAACTGGAGATCAGGGAAGCTGAGTAACTCAGCTAAAGCTGTTTAGCTAGGAAGGATTGAGGCAGGATTCAAGTCCAGATCTCTTTGATTCAAACGTCTGGGTGTTCAGGACTATGCTATATTGATTCCAGAACTTCTGACTTCAAAGGCAGTAGAGCTTCAGATCTTTGAGTGCATGACTTTAATCCATGCTAGGACACATAGCTGCTCTTGGTAAAAGAGTATGCATGGAACTACAATGTTCAACCATCTTTAGAGGGACATGGTTTTCTGAGAAACATCACTACAAAAGTGAGATGGAGAGGTGGCAGTCTCCAAACAGTCTTTGAGGGAGGGCTTTGAGGGGTGTAAGAAAGTTATTAATGGGGGTGATTTTCCCAGAGTGGTTCAGAGGGAGAAGTCCAGCACTTTTTTCCATCTTTTCCAAAAGAGTTCACATGAAGGTTTAGAATAACATAAGCACATTTTATTAAAAGGCCTTGTTTTCACTCATTGTCTATTCATCCTTATTAAGAATGCTGAACATTTAATATTTCTAACCTCATTGGAGAATAATGTGGCTTTTTTCCCCATTAAGGACACTCACTATGATGTATTGCAATAGCAAACTGTTATTTTATGTGTCATTTTTCCAGCAAATAAAATGGTCTGACTTGCTCCTTAAGAAATTATTAAAATATTCTTTTTCAAGTGAATACTAATGCTTCTTGGACACTTTCTGTCAAAGAAGG
>NW_012116188.1:419035-432308 GCF_000951035.1 Colobus angolensis palliatus
TCATGCTTGCAATCCCTGTGCTTTGGGAGACCGAAGCAGGAGGATCACTTGAGGAGAGGAATTTGAGAACAGCCTGGGCAACAAAGTAAGACCCCGCCTCTACAAAAAAAGGAAAGAATAAAAGTTTAGCCAGGCGTGTTTGTTGACAGGAGCCTGTAGTCCCACCTACTCAGGAGGCTGAGGTGGGAGGATGGCTTGAGCCCAGGAGATTGAGGCTGCAGTGAGCTATGATTGCACCACTGCACTCCAGCCTGAGAAAAGAGTGAGATCCTCTTACAAAGAAAAACAAAAAGAAAAGAAAGACTTTTACTTGTAAAAGTCTAATTGTAACAATAAATAATATTAGAAACGATGACGGATTGTGCCAGGAGAGATCATCTCTATGTTCCAGTGTCCAGGAACTGTAACCCTCAGTTGTTGTCTTGGAGAAAGAAAATCAATGAACAGAATTGGCACTGGGAACTTCATATAAAGCTTCTTAAAAAGTGGTGAAAGGCAGGCAGAGCATCTCTTTTCCATTCTAGAGCCTTTTCCAAGGTTTCAACTGATGAGAAAGTGGCTGGAAGCGTGAAGGTTGAATGCACACCTGCTCTACCCCGAGCAGATCTGGTTGTCATCAGATGGTGTGTTACATTTCAATGAAGGAGATTACTTGACTATCCAAGGGTGCTTTACGCTACATGAATTGTCAACTCTTTTACCTTTGGCCTTGTCAGAGCACTCCTCATAGTGCCTTGTAAATAGCAGGTACATAGTAAATGTTTACAAATTAGTGAATGAAATTTTTAAAATGTATTTTTGAATGGGCAGGAAGTGGTGGCTCATGCCTCTAATCCCAGCAGATTGGGAGTCCAGGGCAGGTGGATCGCTTGAGCTCAGGAGCTGGGCATGAAATAATGCTAGTAGACCCCACAAGGTTGGAAGCCACCTGTTGCCTTCCTCACCTTCCCCTGATTTTCTTTTTTAATCTCTTTATAGAGTAACCATTCAGTACTGAACTTTTTCCCAGGCAATATTATTCTTTTAACAATACAACTCTGTCTTTTTTTAAAAACAGAGATTCCACGCATTCAGTCTGCATCATAACAAAGTGAGATGCTGAGGCATGGGAGGAAAGGGACTTTCAAATAAGCACATAATGATCAAGTAATCTTCTCTCTGCCTTTCACGCTGAGAACAGTCACAAATTTTTCATTCCTGAGAATCTTGTTCCCAAATTGACATTGCTTCAAGAAGTACCTTCTTAATTACACTTTCTTCTTACTTAATCAAGTAGAAAGAAAAACCATCATAAATACAAGAGGAGTATTTTCCTGTCTGGTGAAGTGTGGAGCCAGGACCCCCAGCATTCTTTCCACAGAGAGAGGCTTCGGTTCTAAACCATCATTCATACAACTGAGCATAACACTTAGATAGAAGAATGCTTTATGTCAACCAGGCCTATTTTTTAAAACAGTTGAAGAAATCTAACACGCAGTTAAAAAAGCAGAGGTATCTCATATTGTAACATTCTAAATTTCTAGACATATATATTAAGTGTGCCTTTCTGAAAATCTCTCAAGTATATAATTAAAACAAACCCTAGAGTCTTGATATCTTAGGGTCCTCATATATTCAGCGGCCATCATTGGCAAGTTGAAGCTGGAGAGGTTTCAAAACAAAGACTATTACAGGAAGACTTTCATATATGAGTGGTCAGTAAATAAGGAACAAGTAGGTCTGGCACTGGAAAAGAAGAACTTCCGCTTCCAGGAGAAAACGCTACCTCTAGTACAACACTGCCACTAAACCTATTGCTCAAGGCCAATACAGTCTTTGCAGCACCTCAATAGACTCAGTGCTCTGGGCTGGCATGTTGACAACAACCATATCAACAATGAAATGGATACCAGGAATGAAGCTTTTTAAAAAACTTAATAGGTTTCACTTCAATAACATTTGGGGGTACAAGTGGTTTTTGGTTAGATGGATGAATTGTACAGTGGTGAAGCCTGAGATTTTAGTGCACCCATCACTCAAGTAGTATACATTGTACCCAACTGTAGTGTTTCATACCCTCACCCCCACAACCCTTCTTGCTTCTGTGTCTCTGGTGTTCATTATACCAATCTCTATGCCTTTGCATACCCATAGCTTAGCTCCCATTTGTAAGTGAGTACATGCAGTATGTGGTTTTGTATTCCTGATTACTTCACTTAGGATCATGGCCTCCAGGTTCATCCAAGTTGCTGCAAAGGACATTATTTTATTCTCTTTTATGGCTGAGTAGTATTCCATGGTGTAGCTATACCACATTTTCTTTATCTACTTATTGGTCAATTGGCACTTAGATTGGTTCTATATCTTTGCAACTGTGAACTGTGCTGCCATAAACATATGGGTGCAGGTGTTTTTTTATACGACTTCTTTTCCTTTGGGTAGATAGATATTCAGTAGTGGGATTACTGGATTGAATACTAGATCTACCTTTAGTTCCTTAACAAATCAAGAGAGGTGTTTTAGACCAATAATCTCATTTATCCATCACAATCATCTTAGTATATGTAAGCTTTACTTTTCCCATTGTACAGGGAGAAAACTGGAGATCAGGGAAGCTGAGTAACTCAGCTAAAGCTGTTTAGCTAGGAAGGATTGAGGCAGGATTCAAGTCCAGATCTCTTTGATTCAAACGTCTGGGTGTTCAGGACTATGCTATATTGATTCCAGAACTTCTGACTTCAAAGGCAGTAGAGCTTCAGATCTTTGAGTGCATGACTTTAATCCATGCTAGGACACATAGCTGCTCTTGGTAAAAGAGTATGCATGGAACTACAATGTTCAACCATCTTTAGAGGGACATGGTTTTCTGAGAAACATCACTACAAAAGTGAGATGGAGAGGTGGCAGTCTCCAAACAGTCTTTGAGGGAGGGCTTTGAGGGGTGTAAGAAAGTTATTAATGGGGGTGATTTTCCCAGAGTGGTTCAGAGGGAGAAGTCCAGCACTTTTTTCCATCTTTTCCAAAAGAGTTCACATGAAGGTTTAGAATAACATAAGCACATTTTATTAAAAGGCCTTGTTTTCACTCATTGTCTATTCATCCTTATTAAGAATGCTGAACATTTAATATTTCTAACCTCATTGGAGAATAATGTGGCTTTTTTCCCCATTAAGGACACTCACTATGATGTATTGCAATAGCAAACTGTTATTTTATGTGTCATTTTTCCAGCAAATAAAATGGTCTGACTTGCTCCTTAAGAAATTATTAAAATATTCTTTTTCAAGTGAATACTAATGCTTCTTGGACACTTTCTGTCAAAGAAGGAAAAAAAAGGTGATAAGTGCTTGAACTAGTTTTTAATTTTTGCAGCAATCCTAGTTCCTCTTAGCCGTGCCTCCTAGAATGTTCATTATTATTATCATTGAACAGGAAGTCACTCTACTTACAGGTATTTATTTATTGTCTACTAAAAATCAGTGTAATGGATATTATACCCTGTCAGCCTGTCCTATTTATGGGGAATTTCTTATATTTCCTGTAATTCTTCAGGCAATTTTCTCCCCAGAGCGTCTATTTCCTTCATTAACTCTTCAAAACCCCTGGGAGGCAAGAGTGTGCATATAATTTCTTCTTATTCTAAAATACTGTTTAGAGTTTTGCTTTGAAATGGCTTTTAGAGCTAAATGTTTAGCTCTCTTAAGTGAACCTGCAATAAACACCGTTGAATTCTCTCCAAATTATCTCGAAGAATTACCTGCTTATCTGGAAGAACCATCAGTGTAATTTTAAGGGACTTTGTTTTTATTCTGCAGCCCCATCTTTGAACTTCTCTGCTTTAATTTTTCAGTCTTTCCACAGGAAAGACTGCTGCGAATAAGCCCTTCGCAGGACTTTCCCAAATAAATGCTGAAGAGGGTGTTTTTGTTTCTACTTCGGTACATGTGATTCCAGCTCCAAAGGAAGCAAGATTTCCAAGATTAGGACAGTTTAGTCTGGAAAGGAGACTCGTTAAAAGGAGTGTGATTAAAAGCTACTTAGGGTTTTGAGAATGCTTGTGAAAACTAAATGATCCATTTTTGACCTTTCAAAAAACTCAGCAAGGAAACACTCCACGAACTAAAGGAACGGTAGACTTAAATCCAAATATAAATTTCTTATTCCACTTTCGGAGGTGGGTACTATTGTTAACCCTATTTTGCAGAGCAGGAGACTGAGATCAGAAAAGCTAAGCAGCCTGGTAAACATCATAGAACTGCAGCAGTGGAGCAGGCATTAAAATGTGCTTGACTGGAGCCCAGAGGCCAAGCTTTTAAATATATGTATTATTAAAATATATGCATATTTATTTATTTAAACATAAATGTTTGTATATTTAAAACATACACATATTTTGTTTATCTTTAAGTTCTGGGATACATGTGCAGAAGATGCAGGTTTGTTATATAGTTAAATGTGTGCCATGTTGGTTTGCTGCACCTATCAACCTAGGTATCAAGCCCTACATGCATTAGCTATTTATCCTGATAGTCTCCCATCCCCTCCCTTGCCAACAGGCCCCCATGTGTGTTGTTACCCTCCCTGTGTCCATGTGTTGTCATTGTTCAGCTCCCACTTATGAATGAGAACATGCAGTGTTTGGTTTTCTGTTCCCGTTAGTTTGCTGAGGATGATGGCTTCCAGTTTCACCCATGTCCCTGCAAAGAGCAAGATCTCGTTCCTTTCTATGGCTGCACAGCATTCCACGGTGTATATGTACCACATTTTCTTTATCCAGTCTATCACTGATGGGCATTTGGATTGATTCCATGTCTTTGCTATTGTGAATAGTGCTGCAATAAGCATAGGTGTGCATGTGTCTTTATAACAGAATGATTTATATTCCTTTGGGTGTATACCCAGTAATGGCAAGCTTTTAAATATTGTGCTCTGTTTCTGTGATATGATCATTACCTTTTAACATTAGCTAGCAGCTTTCATAAGGGTTTTTCAGTTAACAATTGCATACAAATTGCTCAGCAATCTTTCCTGCTGATCCTCTAGTTCACAAGGCTAAGCAGAGTCAAGGTGCTGCCTAGCATAGAGCCTGGCACTGCAGTGGGTCAGGGAATGCCATTTTTCTGCAGATATCTTAGTGCAGCAAGATATCATCTCTCTGAACCTGCTTCTTTATATGTTAAATAAAGATATGAATAGTAGTCAGGCGTGGTGGCTCATGCCTGTAATCCCAGCATTTTGGGAGGCAGATGGGGCAGATCATCTGAGGTCAGGAGTTTGGGACCAGCCTGGCCAACACGGTGAAGCCTCATCTCTACTAAAAACACAAAAATTAGCCGGGGGTGGTGGCGTGCACCTGTAATCCCAGCTACTTGGGAGGCTGAGGCACGAGAACTGCTTGAATCTACAGCCTAGGCAACAGAGCGAGACTCTGTCTCCAAAAAAAAAAAAAGGGAGAGATGAATAGTAATTATCTCAGAGGATTCAGTGGGAGATGGAGTGATGAATGGTAATTATCTCAGAGGATTCAGTGGGAGATGCAGTGAAGGGTGATTATTTTCTCAGAGAGGGGAAGGAAAGAATGATGATGCTGGCAGGTGAGCAGTGGAGACAGTAGAGTCGAGGACATTTTATTCACTGTTGTCAATATGGAATTGGTGTGCAGGGAGCTATGATATTTTCCCCAATTTTCCTACATGATGGATTTGCGAAGACTGGTGAGAACAGTCCTCATGCCATCTTACAAATGTTTTCTTCGGGTGCTGGCTGATGATTTAGAACAATACGCCAAACCTTCAGGTGAAAGGATGAGTCTGAAGTTAAAGTCAAGTGGTGAGACTGGAATCACCCACACGGGGTTCAGGTTTGAGCAGCAGCAGTTGTAGCAAAGGAGACGTGAGGTCAAGAACTGAGTTAGACTTACGTCTAACCTAATGGGTGTGGGAAAGCTCACTGAGGCCTCCTAGGTCAAAGTCCAGAACAGCAGTGACCAGAGCCAGGAGACATACAGGCGTCACAATAGTAGGCAGTTCCTGTGTGAATTGGGGCACCCTTACCATTCCTAGGCCCATGTTCCTTTGCCTATACAATAAGGATGAGATACTGTTGCCTGCAGAAGGTCAGTGAACATGATTCATAATGCCTTGCTTGCAGAAAGCACTCAAAAATTACAAGGGGACCAGGGGTGGTGGCTCACACCTGTAATTCCAGCACTTTGGGAGGCCAAGGTGGGTGGATCACCTGAGGTCAGGAGTTCAAGATCAGCCTGGCCAACATGGAGAAACCCCATCTGTACTAAAAATACAAACATTACCTGAGCATGGTGGGACACGCCTGTAATTCCAGCTACTCGGGAGGCTGAGGCAGGAGAATCACTTGAACCAGGAGGTGGAGGTTGCAGTGAGCAGAGATCACACCACTGCACTCCAGCCTGGGCGACAGAGCAAGACTCTGTCTCAGAAACAAAACAAAAAAACAGGTCTATATTAAGGAAAATATAAAGTATGAGATAAGGAAGATGACAGTGGGGTGAAGGTAAGGACTGACTTGTTAACCACTGAATCACAATGCCAGGCACAATACAGATGCTCAATGATTATGTTTTGAATGAAGGATTATTCTTAAAATAGGCAGAAGAACCTGGTTAAAATCAATGTCAAGGGTAGGTATGAGGGGAAGAGGTATCACAAGAAGGACCCTTGCAACTATGGAGGGCAGCAGGTACGAGAGAAAGTGAGGCAGGAGAAAAGGGTCTGGAGACAGGGAACCTAAGGCTGATTCACGCTGACTGGATAGCAGAGGCTACTCCCTCTTCAACTCCGCCTTTTTCTGTATGTCAGTTGGAAAATGAAAGTACCTGATTGGTCCCCTCCCACAATCAGACTGGTTGTGGGCCACTGCTTCATTTGCATAGAGTGAACCAATGGAAACCTCTAGAGGGTATTTAAATCCCAGCAAAAGCTGTAACTGAGGCTCTTGAGCCCCTTGCTTGATCCTGCTCCCACCCCGTGGGCTGTGCTTTCGTTTAAAATAAATCCCTGCTTTAGCTGCCTTGCTTTGTGTGTGCGTTTTGTCCAATTCTTTGTTCAAAATGCCAAGAACCTGGACGACTACCCTCAACTGGTAACATTTCCAGTGAGGATAGGCTTTACAGGGAGAAAAATTTTTCGCAGGAAAGAGTTTTGCATTGTCTTTTAAAATCAAGTGGAAGTTAAAAATATAAGTTATGTTTTCCATGCTTACTTATGTTTTAGGAAATAAATCAGGAGATTTTTAAAACTTTTTATTTGGAGATAATTGTAGATTCACACACAGTTGTAAAAAATAATATAAAGAGATCCAGAGTATCCCTTCCTCAGTTTCCCTTACCACCAATCAGTTCTTCATTTTTATAATTTTGTCATTTCAAGAACGTTATATAAATGAAATCATACTGAATAGAATCTTTGGGGGACTGCCTTTTTCACTCAAAATAATTATCTGTAAATTCAACCAAGTTACCATACATATCAACAGTTCACTCCTTTTTATTACTGCATAGGAAGACACGGTATGGATGTACCACAGTTTGTTTAACTACTTATCATTGAAAGTTATCTTAGTTGTTTCCAGTTTAGGGCCATTATAAATAAAGCTGCTGTAAACATTCATGCACAGGGTTTCTGTGCATACACAAGTCTTCATTTATCTGGATGGTTACATGAATGAAAAGCAAACTTCTTCAAGCCATTGCATATTTGGGTCTATCGGCTACAACATACCTCTATGCGTTACATACGTATCCTAAATAACACAAGAGTTTCTTTTATATTGGGCACTGCAACGATGTAATAATCAGCATCCATTTTTGAATGCTTATTATGATGCAGGTATTGTGTATAATGACATGCTAGTAGCTAATAACAGAGCACTTACAATGTACCAGGCACTATTCTAAGTGCTAGATAGACTAATCCACAAAATCATTCTATAAGGTAGGTATTATCTTATCCCTCATTTTACAGATGAAGACACTGAGGAACAGAGATAACTTGCCTAAAGACACAGTCAGAAAAGGCTGAAATTAGGGTTAAAACTGAAATGGACTGATACCAGGGTTAAAGCTGAAATGGGAGTGGGTTTTTCCCATGCTGCTCTCATGATAGTGAGTAAGTCTCACAAGACCCAATGGTTTTATAAAAGACAGTTCCCCTGCATACACTCTCTTGCCTGCTGCCATGTAAGACATGCCTTTGCTCCTCTTTTGCCCTCTGCCATGATTTTGAGGCCTCCCCAGCCATATGGAAAAGTGAGTTCATTAAAGCTCTTATTCTTTATGAATTATACAGTCTTGGGTACTTCTTCATAGGAGTATGAAAATGGACTAATACAATGTCTTTTATCAGTTTTCAAACATTTCTGCTGTATCTCTTCAAATAGTTCTTACACACCATTCTCTCTGTCTTTTCCTTTATGAATTCCAATTTGTATAGTCATGTGCCACAAAACTTTTTAGTCAATGATCAACCAATTATATGATAGTGGTCATAAAGTTATAATAAGCTGAAAATTTCCTATCACCTGGTGACACTGTAGTCATTGTAACATCATAGCACAATGCATCACTCATGTGTTTGTGAGGATGCTGGTGTAAACAGACCTACCACAGTGCCAGTCTTAGTACATGCAACTAAATACAGTGCATACTACTTGATAAAATGATAATAAATGATGTTACTGGCTTTTGTATTTACTACACTATAATTTTTATTGTTATTTTAAAGTGTACTCCTTCTACTTAAATAAAAAAATACATTTTAAAAGCTTAACTGTAAAACAGCCTCAGGCAGCTTCTTCAGGGGATATTCTAGAAGAAAGCATTGTCATCATAGGAGATGACAGCTCCATGCATGATATTGCCCCTGAAGACTTTCCAGTGGGACAAGATGTAAAGGTAGAAGGCAGTGATATTGATGATCCTGAACCTGTATAGGCCTAGGCTAATGTATGTGTATGTGTGTTTCTAACAAAACAGACAAAAAATTAAGTTAAAAAGAGAAAAGTGTATAGAATAAGGTTATAAAGAAAGAATATCTTTGTACAGCTGTACAATGTGTTTGTGCTTTAAGCTAAATGTTGTGGCAAAGAACCAATACGTTTAAAAAATATTATAAAGTGAAATATTTACAGAAGGTAATGTGATAGGAGTTATTAACAAATTATTTTAGGTAGATAGAGAGGAAAGGGGTCCTTGGAAACTTTTCATTTTTAAAGCAGCTCCAGAAACGTTTCTTGCCTAGTTGGAAAGCCCTGACTCTTAGAGCCAGGCTGGCAACTTTTGATATGCAAATGTAAGCCATTAGAAACTGGGCCCGGCCAAACATGGCAATTCTCATGGCCTTCTTGCCCTTGCCCTACACGTGCCTGGCAACATGGCCACCCCCACATAACCCCATGTGTGTAGAACATCATGGTGCCCTGCATTTGCAAATTAAAAGGTTAGAGTGGGAGAGCCAGTGTTTTTGCAGGCTACATGAATGACATGCCTGGTCAAACCAATCCTGTGAGCCCTATGCAAATCAAACACCACCTCCTCCAGCTTCTTCATATACCTGGCTGGTATCAGTGGCCTATGGGGTCTCCTCTCTCGGCTTTGGAAGCCCTCTCCCTCTGCCTCTGTACAAGGGAGCGTCTTCCTTCTTTCTTGCCTATTAAACTCTCAGCTCCTTAAAACCACTCCATGTGTGTCTGTGTCGTTTTATGTAATTCAACTAGAAACAAGAACCATGGTGTTCCTCCACTCATCAGAGCTGAATCAGTAAGTGTAATTTAAAATATATACATATTTTTATAAATTTGTATAGCTTAAGTGTACAGTGTGTATAAAGTCTATAGTAACATGCTGTACAGGTTTGTAACTTAGGTGTGTAGGAGGGGATACCATCCAGGTTTGTGTAAGTACACTCTATTATGTTTACACAATGACAAAATCACTTAACGACACATTTCTCAGAACATATTCCTGTTGTTAAACAATGCATAACTGTCCCGTCCTGCAGGACAGTCGAACAGACCCTGGAAGGGGGAGTGGGAATGGAGGAGACAAGAAAACACGAGAAATGGAGACAAGACAAATAGCCTGATCAAGTCTCGTTTAATGGTGGCAGTGCAATGCCTTATATAGGCTGGCAGGGGAAGAGGTTGGGCCAGGGCAGTGACGGGGGGCTGTGTTTTCTCAAATTACAATCGCGCATGCGCCATTAATTGGTATTTTTCCCAGGCATGGAATTGCGCCTGCGCTGTAGGCTGCATTATCTTCCTGGGCGCGAAAAAGTTTGGCGCGCGCGGGAAAAGTTGTTAATGAAGAACCCGGAAATACGCCATCTTGTCTCTGATGATATGGAGCTTAAGCAACAGAAGCCGCGGCAATTTCCGGGCCTCACGGCTCCGGACACATAACTGCATATAAGATTGTTGATATTGCGTCACGGATCTCAGAGGCACTGTTCTGTCTTTCTGTTTCCTCCTGTCTCCCTCTTTCTTACTCACACTCTCTCTCCCCCTCTGCTAAAACTTAGAAAAAAGTAATTCTTTCACCATTAAGCATATTGTTAGCTGGAGGCTTTTCACAGATGTCTTTTATCAGATTAAAGAAATGCATTTCTATTCCCAGATGACTGTTTCTACTAGGAAGGTGAGTGAGCTTTCATTTTTTAAAATCTGTATTTATGAAGATGAACTTACGGTTTTTCTTGTACATTTAATAGTTTTTTAATGAGTCACATTGATTGATTTTTGAATGTCAAAGCATCCTTGAATTCTGGAAGTAAATCCCACTCGGTCATTGAGGTAGACATACCTTAAAGTGGACTCCAGGATTCCTACCTCTTGGTAGTCACATGTGTGTATTATCCCTTCCTCTTGATTGTAGGCATGAACTGTGACTTACTTCTAACCAATAAAATACAGCAAAAGTGATGGCATATATCATTATGTGATTATACTAGATAAAATTGTAGCACTTGTCCAGGAGTTTCTCACTTCCTTGTTACCTTTCAAGAAACAAATGGCCATGTTGCTTCCCCAGATGACAAGGAATGACAATTGGCCCCTAGGAACTAAGGCTGACCTCCAGCCAGCAGCCATAAAGAAACAGAATTTCTCAGTTCTGTAGCCACAAAGGACTGAATTCTGCCAATGAATGTATGACTTTGGAAGTGTATGCTTCCCCAGATGAAAACTTTGCCTCAACTGACCCTTTAATTGCAGAGGGACCAAATAACCACACCCAAACTCCTGACCCACAGAAATTGTAATATGATAAATGTGTGTTGTGTTTTAAGCTGCTAAGTTTGTGGCAACATCGTTATGCTGCCGAAGGTAAATAATACAGATTTTGTACTGTAAGTGGAGTGCTGATATAATAAATGCCTAAAATGGAAGTGGCTTTGGAACTGGGCAGTGGGCAGAGGCCAGAAATATTTGAAGAACATTGGAATGAAACCTGACTTGCCTTGGACAAGCCATTAACAGAAATGTGGGCATTGAGGATGCTGCCAGTGAGGTCTTGGAAGGGAGCAGCATATGATTGGAAACTGGAGGAAGAGGGGTCCTTCTTAGATAGTGACAGAAAGCATAGCACAATTGTCTCTTGAAATGTATGAAAAGTAGAACTCAAAAATGATAAACTTAGTTATCTAAAGATAATTCCAAGCAAAGTGCTCGAAGTTACCATTTTGCGTATCCTTGCTCTCATAATACATTGCGTAGAGAGACAGATTGAGGGGGAAAAAACTATTGAACTAATAGGAAGCAAGACTTGATTTTGAAAATTCTCAGCCTTTCCAAATGGCAAAATGTGCTAAAATGGAGAGACAGCTTCCAAGCACTCTCAGAAAACCACATGATCTTTTACTAAAATCTCAGAAAGAGCAAAAGGCCAGAGGGCTCTGCTACACAAACGGCCCTTTCAAAAGATTAAGGGTGTGTCTCACAGATCTTCTCAATCAAACCACAGGGCTGCTAGGAGAATGAAATGCATTGTCCCTCAGCAACCTCGGCAGAAGCCCAAGGTAGAGAAGGACTTTTCTAAAAAAAGATCTGTGGGTGAAGATTTGTCTAATGGAGTAAACCCCAGGGAAATTCATGGAAGGCCCACAAAGTTCTTGAGAAAATTCTTTCAGAAGAAACACTACCAGCTTGGACTAAGAGGGACAGAGATAGGCTCAAATGAAAAGAGACCCTTGTAACTCCAATTCTACTAGAAGGAAGCAGATGGATAAAATGACTCCAAACATCACTGACTTTCATTGAGAAAAGGAAAAATGACTCAGACGACAGAACTAAGATCCCAGGAAGCAGATTCTAGAGCAGTGGACAATTATTCCCAAAGTTTGAAATTTAATTAAAGAAATCTGAACATTTTCTCAGTTATATTTTGGAATTATTATGGATCAATTATTCCTTTTTATCTTCCATTTCCCCCTTTTTAAAGAAAAATGTCTGTAGTTTATTTCCTATACCCCTCTCAGAATTGTATCTTGGATGTTGGGGGAAGATAATTTGTCTCATTCATTTACAGATTCATCAGTTGAGAGGAACTATGTATCCATGGAGACCCACCCACACGTGGCCTGATTTAGATAATAAAACTCTGGTCTTGAAGTAAATGCTGTTATTAGATTATATTCTTGGGGATCTTGGTGGAGGGGTAAAAGTATTTTGCATGTAGGACAGACATGAATCATTGAGGACCAGAGGACAGACTACAACCACCACCAGTTGGTATCCATGCCCTTGCATAATTCCTGCCCCTTGAAGGTAGGTAGAAAGTGGGACTTGCTTCTAGCCAATTGAACATGGCAAAGGCAATGGATGATTGGGCACTATATGTGACTGCATGTGTATGATTGCCTTCCATAAGAGTTTAACACTTGTCTTGCTGGAGTCTTTCATTACCTGTTTGGCTTTAAAGAAGAAAATGGGCAGGGCACAGTGGCTTATGTCTTTAATCCCAGCACTTTGGGAGGCTGAGGTGGGTGGATCGCCTGAGGTCAGGATTTTGAGACCAGCCTGGCCAACATGGTGAAATCTTGCCTCTATTAAAAATACAAAAATTAGCCATGCATGGTGGTGTGTGCCTGTAATCCTAGCTACTTGGGAGGCTGAGGCATGAGAATTGCTTGAATCCAGGATGCAGAGGTTGCAGTGAGACAAGATTGTACCACTGCACTCCAGCCTGAGTGAAGAAGTGAAGAAGTGAGACTCTGCCTCAAAAAAAAAAAAAGAAGAAGAAGAAAAAAGAAGAAGAGGAGGAGGA
>NW_012116188.1:432730-480744 GCF_000951035.1 Colobus angolensis palliatus
AGGAGGAGGAGGAGGAGGAAGAGGAGGAGGAAGAGGAGGAGGAGGGGCATAGGAAGAAGAAGAAAATGGCCCTTTTGGGGAACCCCAGATGGTCAGGAACTGTGGGTAGCCTCTAGGAGGTCATAAAAGCCTCTATTCAATAGTCATCAAGAAATAAAAGCCTTCAATTTTACAGCCACAAAGAACTGAATTCAACTAAAAATCTGTGTTCATAAGCAGATTTTTCTCCAAATGAGGCAACCTTGCTGTTACAGGCTGAATGGTGGCCCCAAAGATATGTCCACATCATCATGACTGAAACCTGGGAATATTACCTTATTTGGAAAAAGGATCTTTGCAGATGCAATTAGGTTAAGAAACTTGAAATAAGGAGATTATCCTGAATTATCTCAGTGCACCCTAAATGCCATCACAAATGTCTTGTTATTTTAAAGATTGCCTTAGAGTGTTGGTATACATCTCTAACTTATCATAGTATACCTTCAAGCAGTATTATATCACTTCATGTATAGTATACCTTACAATAGTGTGTTTTATTTCCTTCCCTACTGGCCTTTGTACTATTGTCATGTATGTTACATCCATATGTCAAAAACCTCACCTTATTATTTCCATTAAACAGTACAGTATCTTTTAATGAGATTTAAATAAAAAGAAAAACATTTTATATTTCCTATGTATTTACCATTTCCAGTATTTTTCATTCCTTTGTGTAGAACATATTTCCCCTGGTATAATTTTTGTTTGTTCTGTATTATATATATAGTAATCTTTAATATCTTGTAATGTAAGTCTGGAGGTGATAACTAAAAGAACTAAATTCTTTTAGTTTTTGTAAGTATGAAAAAGTCTTTACCGTTACATTTGAATGATTTTTCTCACTGGATATAGAATTTTAGATTGTTTTGTTTTTCTTTTCTATAAATTAAAGGTGTCACTTCAGTTTCATCCCACTTGCATTGTTTCTGACAAGAAATCTGCTGTCATCCTTACCATTGTTCTCTGTATCTAACGTCTGTCTTTTTTTTTCAGCCCGCTTTTCAGATTTCCTTGGTTTTATGCAATTCAATTAGGATGTTATTTGTAGTTTCCCTTAAGTTTTTTTTGTTCTTAGAGTTTGTTGAGTTTCTTGGATCTGTGAGTTTATAGCTTTCATCCAACTTGGAAATTTTTTGACATTATTTTTTAAAATATTTTTTCTGTTCCTTATTTTCTCTTCCTCTTCATAGACTACAATTACAACTATCTTAGTTTTCTTGCTAGTTTCCTACCACTCACTGGTGCACTGTTAATTTTAAATTATTTTATCTCTTTGTATTCCATTTTGGATGATTTCTAGTGGCATGTCCTCAAGCCTGCTAACTTTTCTTCTGACATATCTAATCCATTGTTAATATCACCCTACATATTTTCATCACAGACATTGTAGTTTTCATCTCTAAAAGCTGATTTCAGGTCTTTTTAATACTTTCTATGCCTCTACTTTATTTTTTGATCTATGAAATACAGATGAAATGACTGTTTTAATGTCATTTTCTGCTAGTTGTAACACTTGTATCTGTTCTGGTCAGTTTTGATTGATTGATTTATCTCTTCACTATATGTTATACTTTTCTGCTTTTGTACATGCCTGGTAATTTTTCATTGCGAGAACTATGAATTTTACCTCATTGGGTTCTGTACATTTTTGTACTTCTGTAATATTCCTGATCTTACTTCAAGTATACAACTATGTTACTCAGAAACAGTTTGAACTTTTCAGGTCTCACTTCTAAATTTTGTTACTCAGAACCAGACCTGCTTATTACCCACTTCTGAGACAAGATTCTTACAGTTTACTATGGACTGTCTGTGTCTCCCCCAAATTCATATGGCAAAGTGCTAACACCCATGTGACTGTACTGAAGATAGGGCATTTAAGGAAATGATTAAGGTTAAATAAGGTCATAAAAGTAGAGCCCTGATCCAATAGAACTTGTGCTTATAAAAAAGGAAGAGACACCAGAGGTTGGTGTCATATGAGGACACAGCAAGAAGGTGCCTGTCTAGAAGCCAAGAAAAAAGCCCTCATTAGAAACTCAGCCCTGCCAGAACCTGAATCTCGGACTTGCCAGCTTCCAGAACTGTGAGAATATATATTTCTGTTGTTTAAACCAATCAGTCTGTGGTATTTTGCTATCATAGCCCAAGCTCACTAATATATAAGTACACTACCAAGTGTAATGTCTAAGGTTTTCTTCTCTAGGCTGGCTGTTGGGGGAAAACATCATTTTTATCCCTATATGAGCACCAGCTACTATTCCTTCTAATACTTTGGGGTGATTTTTTTTTCCTCCAAGCCTCAGGAGAATGCAGACATGCACTGACCAATATTCTCCTCAATACTTAATGGAGACTCTCTGTAGCTCTCCAGAGTTATTTCTTTATTCAATTTCCCTCTCTGGTATTCTGTCCTACACACTCTAGCCACATTGGTATCCCAGAACTTTCCACTCCATCTCTTCAACTCAGGAGTCTTCTGGGCTGCAGCTGGGTCTCTTTCTGTGTGTCACAGCCTGGAATCTGTTACAAGGCAATAAATTGGAACATCTGTAGGATTCATCAATTTTATTATCTGTGTCTGAGGCATCATTGCTCTTTGTTGTTTAATGTCCATTGTCTTAGAAATCATTGTTTGCTATGGTTTGATTTTTTTCATATGTTTCACACAGAAGAGTTAATCTAGTCATCATTACTCCATCTTGATCAGAAGCAAAATCTCACTAGCATTTCTTTTACTTCTTTTTCATAGTTTCTATTTCTATACTAAAACTCTCTGTTTTCCTACAATGTTTACCTTTTCCACTACATCCTTTAAGCATATTTATTATTATTTTAAAATTCTTGTCTACACTATCTCTAAGTGTGTTTCTATTGGCTCTTTCTTCTCTTTACTATGGGTAACATTTATTTTCATCTCTAAGTTCCCACAAATTGTATTGCCTAACAGATATTTTATATAAAAGGACACTATAAAGGGAAATAAATAATACTCCTAAGAAATGTCATGCCCTTTCTTTTGTCAGGTGTCAAGACTAGAGGACTAACTCTATCTGATAGGTGTCAGTCTGGGTCTGAGCTTTGTTTCAATTTTAGTTTGATTCGGTTTCCCACTGGTTTCAAATGTTTTGAGAGAGAGGTAAGTTTTTCCCCTTCAGCAGGTTCTAGAATCTGAGAATTTGAGAGTCCACAGATTTCTTTATGTTATACACAAAGCTGCCAGTTTTTCCAACAAACCATAGGAGATCTCCCTCTGCCTTACAGCCTGGCTGCAAAGATCAGTGATGATCTCTCTGCTCTCTGTACCTGTCCTCAAATTTCTGTTCCTTTGAAATCTGAAAGCAAGGTGTGCCTGCCCCTCCCCTAATCTTTGGTCATTAAAATCCCATAGTGCCTGAGATGCTTTTCTCTCTTCTCTCCTGGTCTCTCCTCCACCTTTAGACATCGGCTGCCTTGCACTTTGGAAAGACCCCTCGTACTTTGTGAAGATCTCTCTAAGCTATCTAGTCCCAACGTTTAACATAAGCACCCATGAACTTGGTGAAAACCTATGTTAAAAAGTTGATAAGTGGATACAGATTTGCTCTGTAGATAGAACTCCTTGACATTCTAATTCTTCACATTATCTCACACATAGCCATTACAATTTTCTTACAAGTTTGAAGGGTTTCTCCCTGCCATCTACAGTAGATTTCTCCTATCCCACTGATTCTTCTTGGTTTGGTTTTTTGGGCAAGAGTGGTAGATAGCTTCTTTTGACTTTCTGTATCATAACCAGAAACAAAGGTCCGCTAACCTTCCTTGTAACCCTCTGCCTCATCAAAAATGAAAAGTGCCTCTTTCTTACAGATGTTTCTGTCATAGATGACATTGCATCTCTCACTGTGTTTGCCTGACTCCCCTGAGGGCTGGGAGGGCTGGGACAGAGAACTGGGGTTTCCAGATTTGGAAGGAAACTCTGGGGTCATCCTGTCCAGGATGTTTCTTACTTGGGAACTTCTTCCTTGGGCTCTCTCACAACGAGCTACTTTTCTGTCTGTGTGTTTCAGTGTCCGTGTGTCATCTTCACTGTGTCGGGCAGCATGTAACCTGGTGATTCCCACTCTACAGTGGGCTCAACTTTTTTTCTCCCTCTGAATTTTGAACATAAAATCAAAACAACATTTAGAAAATGTTCTGTGTGTTCAAGCATCTGTGTCTGGTTTGGCCCGCACTTCGGGCTGGGACTTGGTCAGTGCCATCTTTTTATCCAAAGTGGCTCAATCCATCTGAATTCATTATCCCTGGTCTTATTTGGTGATGAAGTGACTAAGTGCTTAACTTGGGTTTGGAGTTTTATTTATTGTTTTTTGTTGTTGTTGCTGTGATTTGAACTATGTCCATTTATTTTGGTTTTGTTTTTTTTTTTCACTTGGTAGCTTGTAGTGGCAATAAAATTTAAAGGAAGCCCAGCTCCTAGTTATCGCAAAACACTCTTTAATAATGACTTTTTGCATAATTAAAAACAGGACCTGTAATCTTCTGAATAATTCATCATTATATTGGCCAAATGGAACTGTACTATGGTTAATGCAGGAGAATCACTTGAACCCAGGAGGCAGAGATTGCAGTGAGCCAAGATCTTGCCATCCCACTCCAGCCTGGGTAATAGAGTGAGACTCTGTCTCAATTGAAAAAAAAAAAGAAAGAAAGAAAGAATGAAAAGAAAACCATTTACTAAGAACTGGGATTACTTGGCAGCAGTAATACAGCTACTATCATGTATGAAATACCTATTATATGTCAGGCCCTACAATAGGTGTTTTATTTGCATTATCCCATTTAAACTTCATAACACCCCTAATTAACAGGTTCCAAATGATTACCTCAATTCACCAACACAAAAGCTGGAAGCATCCCAAGATGACAGAGCTAGTGAGTGTGTCTGCAATGCCAGGGCTGTCAATCCCAGAGCCTTTCTCTAAGGCCAGGCTGCCTCCTATCTTAGGGGCAAATTTTTCTCCTCCTTCTTCTCTCCTCCTCTGCACAAATCACTCCATAATCCAGCAAGATTCCTCTCCCATCCTTGTTACTCGGAATCCAGCTTAATGCCTGCCCGAGGCAGATCAATGGTACTTTAGCTACCATCCTCATCTCTGAGTTTCTTCTCCTCCTCCTTTCTCACCTTGGCTATACACTCTGCGGCCACAATAGGTGTATTCAAGGAAATGCTATTGTAGGAGTTATTAAGAAATTAGTTTAGGCAGATAGACAGGAAAGGGGATCCTTGGGAAGTTTTCGTTCTTAAAGCAGCTCTTAAAGTCAGGTCAGTAACCTTTGCTATTCAAATGCCCGCATTAGAAACTGGGTCCACCCAAACATGGCATTCCCTGCCTTGTTGACTTTGACCCACGTGTTCCTGGCAACATGGCCGCCCCCACATATCCCCAGGTGGGTAGAACATCATGGCTCCTGCATTTGCATATTAAATGGCTATGGTGGGAGGGCCAGCTTTTTCAAGGGTTACATGAATGACCTGCCTGGTCAAACCAATCCCCTAAGCCCTATGCAAATCAGACTCTGCCTCCTCCAGCCTCTGCATATACCTGGCTGGTATCCACCACATTTGGGGTTCCCTCTCTCAGCTTTGGAAACCCCCTCCCTCTGTCTCTGTACAGGGAAGCTTCTTCTTTCTTTCTTTCCCTTTCTTTCTTGCCTATTAAATTCTCCACTTCTTAAAACCACTCCAGTGTGTCCATGTAGTTTTATCTAATTGGACTCCAGACAAAGAATCCTCCACTCATCGGAGCTGTATCAATGTGGGCCTGGCAGAGAAGGGGGAGAGTGGAGGGCTAGTTCCATGATGTGAGGGTATGGGATGCAAGCTTTCCACCATTCAAGTCTACCTGGGTAGACAAAGGGTGTGGAGAACAGAAATCAGAACAATGATCGTCTCTGGGACGGCATGAGGGAGCTGGGAAGGACAGGTGGAAACTCCTGGGGTGGAAGTGTCCTAGCTCTTCTTTGGAGTATTGGTAATTTGGATACATTTATCAAAACTATAGAACTCTACACTTAAAATCTATCTATTTTATGCATAAAACTATACATCAATAAAATTTTTAGTATTTATTTGTGTGTTTATTTATATATTTTTAGAGATGAGGTCTTGCTCTGTCACCCAAGCTGGAGTGCAGTGGTGTGATCCTAGGTCACTGTGGCCTCAAATTTCTGGGCTCAAGTGATCCTCTTGCCTCAGCCTCACAAGTATCTAGAATGACAGGCACATGCCACTACGTCCAGCTAATTTTTTAAAAAATTATTTTAGAAATGTGGGTCTGGCTATGTTGCCCAGACTGGTCTTGAACTCCTGGCCTCAAGTGATTCTCCCACGTTAGCCTCCAAAGCATTGAGATTAGAGGCATGAGCCACTGATCCCAGCCCAACATATTTTATACACACACACACACACACACACATATATATTTTTTGAGATGGAGTCTTGCTCTGTCACCTGGCTGGAGTGCAGTGGCATGATCTTGGCTCATTGCAGCCTCCGCCTCCCAGGTTCAAGCAATTCTCCTGCCTCAGCCTCCCAAGTAGCTAGGACTACAGGCGTGTACCACCACGCCCAGCTATTTTTGTATTTTTAGTAGAGACGGGTTTTCACCTTGTTGGCCAGGATGGTCTTGATCTCTTGACCTTGTGATCCACCCACCTTGCCCTCCCAAGGGTGCCCTCCCAAGTGCTGAGATTACAGGCATGAGCCACTGTGCCCAGCCTAAAATATATATTTTAAAAGAATGCAGGTGCTATGGTATCCAGATGGCTACCTTTCAAATGGCATGGCTTTTCCCTTTGATAGCCTGCTCCCATCCTCACGCAGCCCCCTTGCTCCAGTTATACTCTTGAGCTAGCTTGCTGACCCTTGATTCTCATCAAAAGAGCTTTACAAACTTTTGGGGAAGTGGGGTTCAAGGATATCAGGCCAAGAAAGATCCATGTCCAAGAGCACCCGAGATCCTGAAAGGAGAAGTGGACACATTCCAAGGCATGAATGGGACACCTACAGTAGACAACCTTAGCAAAAGGTTCTCTGGTCCCTGTTGTGACTCAAGAGGGACAGGCCAGCTCTACTTGTGCTCTTCTAGAAACCAGAAGGGGTGAGGGTGAGGAAAGAGAGAGACCCTCTCATATTGTTTTATATTGTTTTATACTCAGTACCTGTTTTAAGAAAAAACAGTGAAGTAAAACCAAAGACAAGCAGCACGGTGCCAGGCCCAGAACCAGGCCTGGGTCTGCCTGGCCTAAACCCAGTAGTTAAAAATCAACTCATGACTTAGAAACTGATGTTCCTGACATTGTATAGAAGAACATTGTGAAACTCCCTGCCCTGTTGTGTTTCACTCTGACCACCCGTGCATGCAGCCCCTGTCACATACCCCCTGCTTGCTCAAATCAATCACGAGCCTTTCATGTATAATCTTTAGTGTTGTGAGCCCTTAAAAGGGACAGAAAGTATGCACTTGGGGAGCTCAGATTTTAAGGCAGTAGCTTGCCGATGCTCCCAGCTGAATGAAGCCCTTCCTTCTACAACTCGGTGTCTGAGAGGTTTTGTCTGCAGCTCGTCCTGCTACATTTCTTGGTTCCCTGACCAGGAAGCGAGGTAACTGACCGATGGCCAACGCAGCCCCTTAGGCGGCTTAGGCCTGCCCTGTGGAGCAACCCTGCGGGGAACTCCGGCCAGCCTGAGTGATGTGATCCAAAGATCACTCCCGCATAGGCAATTGCCTCGGTGGAACGCCTCACCACAGCAGCACGTGGCAGGCCCCCACGGAGGATTAACACAGTGGCTGAACACCGGGAAGGAACTGGCACTTGGAGTCCGGACATCTGAAACTTGGTAAGACTAGTCTATGGAACTTGCCCCACTCCATCTGAGTGGAAGCATGGCCTGATCACCCACAGTGTGCCTGGATTGGCACTTTTGTTCTGGTTTTGACTTGACTTGAATTGCTGGATACTTTGGTTTTGGTTTTGACTTGGCTTAAATTTCTTGGTACTTGGATTTTGAATTTCGTGGTATTCTGATTTTGGTTTGGTATAAATGATAAAAGCGTGTGTGCCCTCTTTACCCATTCTTTGTTTTGTGGTGAGTGTGTGTGGTTTAAGTGTGGTATTTTGTCTTGAGAAAACATGGGTCAGGCACAAATAAGCCCATCCCGTTAGGAACTATGTTGAAAAATTTTTTAAAAAAAGAAAAAAAAGGAGGGGGAGGCAGAATTTATATAAAAAGAATGTTACATGGTAAATTCTGGTCCTAAAATAAATTAACTGGTTATTAAAAAAAAAAAAAGTTTGTAATGAGTCAAAAAGTTGAGACATGTGAAAAAAAAATTGTCTATAAAAGTTGTAAAAGAAAAAAGGGATAAAAAATTTTTATGCAAAAATGTTATATAATTTAAAAGTAATAAGGCCTCCTGAGTACTACTGAAGAAACAGGTATGTGCAAGGTGTATAAGAAAAGTAAAATATACCTTTGGTAAAAAGATTATAAGGAGGCATAAAAATGTGGATTTTTAACCTACATTAAAAGGTTAAAAAATTTTATTGTTTTAAAAGTTTAAGCAAGTTTTAAAACGTTAATTGTAAAGAAAATTCTGTGTGTAAACATATTAGCTAAAGTTAAAAAGGTATCATCCAGTTTTTCTGTGAACTGGACATTCAAGTAAAAATGCAACAGGTTTTTCTTAAAACATCAACCAGCTCTTTAACAAAAATTATAAAAGGTTAAAAAAAGTCTATAAAATCTTACCTGATGGCCAAACATAAAAAATTAGATAAAAATGTCTATAAGATTTTATTAAAATTAAGATTAACATTAATAACACACTAATATAAAGATAAAATTTAACTTATCTGGGATAAAAATCATACAAAAAGCATTATTAAATATAAAATGGTGTTTGGCTTTTTTTGGTCTAAAACTAATAAAAATAGGTGCTAAAGGAAACATTCATTTTACTAGAGGATCATAGAAGTTAAAGACTTAAACTTTGGCAATTAAGACAGGATACCAAGATGCAAATGCCTGGTTGAAATGGATCAAATATTCCATCTGCATGTTAAACAAAAGCAATTGTTATGCTTGTGCACATGGCAGGCCAGAGGCCCTGATTGTCCCCTTTCCACTAAGGTAGTCCTCTAGTCGACCAGGCATGGGCTGCATGCTAACTCTTTTCCAGGATTCTACAGCCTTGAGTAATAAGTTATGCGAAGTTCTCTCTGCTATATTCCAAAGTCCCTGAGGGTCAATCCCCGAGGGCCATCCAGCTTCCGTCTCCCAACACTAAGTTCACTTCGTGTCTCTCACTGCAAGGAGGAGACTTAGTATTCCTCGGACACCTGAAGGGATGCAGTGAGCTTAAGAATTTTCAAGAGCTTATCAATCAGTCAGCCCTTGTTCATCCCCAAGCAGATGTGTGGTAGTATTGAGGTGGACCTTTACTGGGTACTCTGCCAAATAACTAGAGTGGCACTTGTGCTTTAGTTCATTTGTCTATCCCTTTCACCCTGGCATTTCATCAATCAGAAATAATAATAATAATACATCATAAAGCAAGAGAAGCCCCTTATAGGTGTTTCAACTCTCACATCTATTTAGACGCAGTTGGAGCGCCACAAGAAATACCAGATCAATTTAAAGCTTGAAATCAAATAGTTACAGGATTTAAGTCAATATTTTGGTAGATGACAGTCAATAAAAATGTAGATTAAATAAACTACATCTATTACCACCAACAGCAACGAGCTTTTCATGAGTTACAAAGAAAAACTCATGTTGGCCCCAGCCCTGAGGCTACCTGACCTGACAAAACTCTTTACACTCTATGTGTCCAAAAAAAAAATGACAGTTGAAGTTTTAACCCAGACTGTAGGGCCGTGGCCAAGGCCAGTGGCCTATCTTTCAAAACAACTAGATGGGGTTTCCAAGGGTTGGCCCCCATGTCCGAGAGCCCTAGCAGCAATGGCCCTGTTAGCACAAGAAGCAGATAAACTAACTCTTAGGCACAACCTAAGCATAAAGTCCCCTCATGCTGTGGTAATTTTAATAAATACCAAAGTACACCATTAGCTAATAAATGATAGACTAACTAGATACCAAAGCTTGCTCTGTAAAAATCCCCACATAACCACTGAAGTTTGCAACACCCTAAACCTGCCACCCTGCTCCTGGTATCAAAGAGCCCAGTTAAACATAACTGTGTAAAAGTATTGGACTCAGTTTATTCTAGTGGGCCTAACCTCTGAGACCATCCTTAAACATCTGTAGACTGGGAGCTGTACGTGGATGGGAGCAGCTTCTCTAACCCCTGCAAAGTGACTCTGAAAAAGACGACAAGCCCTGCTCCAGTCACACCTGGAAGCGGACTGGTCCATGCACGGCCAAAGCATGAGGAAACTCATTGTGGGACTCATTTTCCTTCAAGTTTGGACTTGTACAGTAAGGACTTCAACTGACCTTCCTCAGACTGAGGGCTGTTCCCAGTGTATACATCAGGTCACTGAGGTAGGACAAAAGATTGCTACAGTCCTATTATTTTATGGTTATGATAAGTGTACCAGGACTCTAAAATAAACTTGTTTGTATAATACTATTCTATCCACGGTATGCAGCCCAGGAAATAACCAACCTGATGCATGTTATGACCCATTTTAAGCCTCCCATGATCACAGTTTTTAAAGTAAAATTAAGGACTGGTCCTTTTCTAAGTGACACAAGTAAAGTAATAGCTAGAACAGAAGAAAGAGGGGTCCCCAAAAATATAACCTTAAGATTTGATGCCTGTGCCACTATTAATAGTAAGCAGCATGGGATGAGATCCAGTTCTCTAGATTGAGAAAAAAGTTACACAGCAGAAAATAAGTATATCTGTCAAGAATCATATTTATGTGAAATGTGTCAATACTGGTCTTTTGTCATTTGGGCTACTTGAAAAAACATAAAAAAGATCCTGTTTGGCTCCGAAAAGGAAAAGTCAGCCCCTCTTGCATGAGTGGGAGCTGCAATCCTTTAGAATTGGTCATCACAAACCCCTCAGACCCAAAATGAAATAAAAAAATATGTAACATTAGACATTGATGGAAAAGGACTAGATCCTAGCATAAGCATCCTAATAAAAGGCAAGGTTCAAAGACACTCTCCAGAAACAGTAGTTCAGACTATCTATGATGAACTAAATGTGCCAGTATCTGAGATTCCAGGAAAAACTAAAAATTTGTTTTTGCAGTTAGCCAAACATGTAACCCAGTCTCTAAAAGTCACTTCATGTTATGTTTGTGGAGGAACCGTAGCAGGAGATCAATGACCATGGGAAGCCCAAGAATTAGTTCCTGCAGACACAGTTCCTGATGAATTCTTGGCCCAAAAGAACCACCCTGACAATTTTTGGGTTCTAAAAGTCTCAATTATTAGACAGTATTGCATAGCTAGAGAAGGAAAAAGATTCACTCATCTTGTAGGGTGGCTTAGCTGTCTTGGGCAAAAGCTGTATAATAGTACCGCAAAAACAGTTATATGGTGGACTTCTGGTTATACAGAAAGAAATCCATTCAATAAATTTCCAAGATTGCAGACTGTCTGGGCCCACCCAGAATTCCACCAGGACTGGACTGCCTCCACTGGGTTATACTGGATATGTAGACATAGAGCCTACGCTAAACTGCCTGACCAGTGGACAGGCAGTTGTGTTATTGGCACTATTAAACCATCTTTCTTCTTAATGCCCATAAAAACATGTGAACTTCTGGGCTTCCCAGTCTATGCTTCCCACAAAAAAAACAAAGCATAGCCATAAGTAATTAAAAAGATGATGAATAGCCCCCTGAAAGAATCATACAATACTATGGACCCACCACTTGGGCACAAGATGGCTCATGGGGATACTGGACCCCCATTTACATGCTTAACTGAATCATACGGTTGCAAGCTGTTTTAAAAATCATCACTAATAAAACCAGTCAAGCCTTGACTATTCTGGCCCAGCAAGAAACTCAGATAAGAAATGCTGTCTATCAAAATAGATTGGCTCTTGACTACTTGCTAGCAGCTGAAAGAGAGGTCTATAAGAAATTTAACCTTACTTGCTAGCAGCTGAAAGAGAGGTCTATAAGAAATTTAACCTTACTAATTACTGTCTATACATAGATAATCACAGGCAAGTAGTTAAAGACATAGTCACACGTGCCCGTACAAATGTAGCATGAATTCAACCCTGAAGCCATGTTTAAAAATTAGTTCCCAGCACTATGAAGATTTAAAACTCTTATAATAAAAGCTATAATAGTAATAAAAACCTGCTTACTGCTCTCGTTTGCTCCCTGTACTTCTTCAAATGATAAAAAAGCTTCATCGCTACCTTAGTTCACCAAAATGCTTCAGCACAAGTGTACTATATGAATCACTATCAGTCTATTACACAAAAAGATATAAGTAGCAAAAATTAGAGTGAGAACTCCCACTAATAAAAAGTGAGAGTCTCAAAAGGGGGGAAATGAGGAAAGAGAGAGACCCTCTCATATTGTTTTATACTCAGTAACTGTTTTAAGAAAAAACAATGAAGTAAAACCAAAGACAAGCAGCCCAGCGCCAGGCCTGGAACCAGGCCTGGGTGTGCCTGGCCTAAACCCAGTAGCTAAAAATCAACTCATGACTTAGAAACCAATGTTCCTGACATGGTATAGAAGAACATTGTGAAACTCTCTGCCCTGTTGTGTTTCACTCTGACCACCAGTGCATGTAGCCCCTGTCACATACCCCCTGCTTGCTCAAATCAATCAACCAGTTTCAACCGTTTCACGTGAAATCTTTAGTGTTGTGAGCCCTTAACAGGGACAGACATTGTGCACTTGGGGAGCTCGGATTTTAAGGCAGTAGCATGCTGATGCTCCCAGCTGAATAAAGGCCTTCCTTCTACAACTCGGTGTCTGAGAGGTTTTGTGTGCAGCTCGTCATGCTACAAGGGCAAGGGCTGTGGATCAGAGGACTTCCCACTCATCTGGCCACTGGACTCTGCCCTGAGGAAGTGAATCTCCATCATTCCCCTCTCCTTCCCTTCTGTGAAATGCTGGTTCTCTAACCTCGAGGCCTCATGCTCTTGGAAGGAGTAAGCGGCCCGCATTGTGAGGCTCCAGAAAAAGCCACCCTCTGACTCTTGGCAAGAGTGACTCTGAGGAAGCTGATGCCTCAGCTGCTGAACAACCCATCGGTGTCTCTGTGCCACAGCGGGGTCAACCCTGCCCTGCAGTGGAAATCCCAGACACACCCTTCACTCGGCTCTCCTCTCTCCTACCCCTCTGCCCACCATCTCCAAACTGGTTTGCCTTTGATCTCAGCATAAAAAACTCAGGCTCATTATAAACCTGTTGGTACTCTAATGACAAGAATGCAGACAACAGTAATTAATGATGAACATTAAATGGCCCAGCCTAGCTGCCCAGCAGAAACTGGAAAGATAGTCATAGTGAGTCACCATCTGCAGCAATAGGAGTGTGCTGCAGGCTATCTGGGATGTGGCTTTGTTATGCCCAAGGTCTTTTCTTTGTAGCACAACACCTCAGTGAGGGCCACTTTAACAGAACTGTGAAGCCTTCTACCTGCCTCTAGTTTCCCCTTTAAACAATTTCCAAGGATTCCACCAAGCTGTTGCTCCCATTTCAGGGGCCTGGTGAGACACAGGCGTCTTCCCCCTTTTCTTCTCCAATTTCAAAAACAAACTCTGATATCAGACATTTACACCTTAGTGAGAATTTAAAAAAGAAAAACAACAACTTACTTAAAGTCTAATGCGTGATAACTGAGGCAGGAGAATAGGGCCTGGAGGTAGGGAACATAAAGCCCATCCATACCTTTAGTTCCTAGAACTAAATCAAATGAAAGCACTTCAGCAATGACAGGAATGTGAACAGCTTTGTAACTTCACTTCCTCCTCTCCATTCACACCATTTACAGTTTGTAACTTCACATTCATCCTCTCTGTCTACATAGACTACACACTCCAAGTAACAGCCTCTGCATTTACAATAGGGCACATTCTGAGTAAATGACTCTGTGATTTCACTTCATTCTCTTCATTTACATAGAATATTCACCAAGTAGCCGGGTTGGTGGCTCAAGCCAGTAATCCCAGCACTTCGGGAGGCTGAGGCAGGCAGATCACCTGAGGTCAGGAGTTCAAGACCAGCCTGGCCAACCTGGTGAAACCCTGTCTCTACTAAAAATACAAAAATTAGCCAAGCATGGTAACACCTGCCTGTAGTCCCAGTTACTCTGGAGGCTGAGACACAAGAATTGCTTGAACATGGGAGGTAGAGGTTGCAGTGAGCTAAGATCATGCCACTACACTCCAGCTGGGGAGACAGAACAAGACTGTCTCAAGAAAAAAAAAAAAAATTTGCCGAGTAACCAACCAGAAACCTCTAGAGTATTGAAACTCAGAAAATTCTGTAACTGGGCTCTTGAGCCTCTCCGCTTGAGCCCACTCCCACACTGTGGAGTGTACTTTCGTTCTCAATAAATCCCTAATTTTGCTTTCCTTGCTTTGTTTGTGCATTTTGTCCAAATCAATTCTTTGAGATGCCAAGAACCTGGACACCTTCTACTGGGAACAGTAACCACACAACCAATTTCTAGGTACCCAGGAGTGAATTAAAGCAATCACTCCCCATGTCAGCATTGAGGAGAACGGCAGGACATTGCAAAGCCACTTTTAAACGTCATGCTGGGTAATAGTCACACAATTCATGGTCTGAAAAATACAAAGCATCAGTTTCACTGACACACTAGGCTGGGTATGGTTGGTTTCTGTCTTTAGCTGTACTACTGAACCAATGTGCTTTTAATAGGAAGGCTGCACCCTTGTCTAATTTTTTTTTTTTTTTTTTGCACAATAACTTGCTTTTCTGTGCTCTGTGTACTACTCTCCTAAGGGCCCTGTGAGCTTTTATGTTTACACTGGCAAGAAATATTGAAAGCAAAGAGTTTCTTTCTGTCTTTTTTAAAATAACCAAGTACAGCGCTATTCCCAATGGTCCCAATCTAAGTTGCTTTCAGTCACCAGGAAAGAGATTATGCAGCCCTAGCAACTTTGCAGTGCTTTACTCTGAAGCATGAACCAAGCCAAGGTCAAGCTCACAGGCGGCATCTTTCATTACTCTGGGGGCAAAGCTCCAGTCAGACCCATCAGAGTGGAGGCTTCTGGTCTCCAGCAAGTCATTATGTACTTAGGATTATCATTAATTTTCTCTCCCTGAAGTGCTTCTGATGAATGTGAGAGCTAAAGCCAACTATGCATTCGCTGATAAAAGGGTCTATGTTCAATTTTCTAAAAGTGCCCTTAGAGAGTCCCCAATTTCCTGCCTCTTCCTAAGAAGAAGTTGAGTTTGTGCTGCCTTCATAAAGGGAGAACTGAATCATCTTGGTGTAAAGGCTTCCTGAAAGTTGGAAGGAGAGGCGCCTGGGACATTCAGAAGACTTGGAACCTTCTGGGACCTGGCAGTATAGATGGAGCTGTCATTATTTATTGCAGACTTAAGAACTGTACACCAATGTCTACATGGCTCCTGTTTCTCCATCCCATTTTCCATTTGCAAGGCTTCAGTCTCCTTCCTGGGAATCTTAAACAAGCTCCTACAAGTCCTGTTGAGCCCAGTGCATAAAGCCCATTTAGCTCTCTATGATGGGGTCCACACTGCCCAGGGGGGTCACCTGACTCAATGCATTCTTTTGGCTACATCCTCAGTTGTCACATTTGATTGAGGACATCAGCTGTCTCAGATATGCTAGGGATGGATCTGTGCATTAAAGCAAGCAGCTGGGATGCCTTTTGCTCACTGGGAAGGAAGGACATGGAGGCTCTAAGTAGAAGCGGCTTTGAGTAGACAGTGCATGTGTTCACACCTAGAGCCCTGTAGCATGGTCTTTTATTGAGACATAGAGACTCTGAAGCATTTTTTTGCCAAACTTTAAAGTTTTAATTAGCTTATTGTCATGAGCTGGAGTGGGCTGTAGACGTGTTCAGGGCATTGAAACAATGCCTTCTGTGTGGGGCCCTTTTGGAAGAGAACTCTGGGGCTTAAAGGATAATGGCTTCCTGTGTCCCAGGGCCCCAGTATGTCTTGTTCTTTCACCACTGTCTGGGCCACTCCCAGGCAGCATCCAGGTGTGTCTGTTGTAGGGTTTCAGCCACTGCTATGAACATTAGTGCCACGCATTTCCTCCTCATGGCACGAATGAAGGCCAAGCTACATAGGCTAACATTGTCCAACATCTGCCTAGACGCCTAGCTTATAGCTGCAAAGATCGCCACAGATGACCAACAGATGCAAGCTCTGCAAAGAGCTCTGTACCTAGACAATGAAGTTCCTGAATCTCCACACATGCTGATAGAGTCCAAATTAATCTATCACACTGTGGATCTAGCAGATTCTTGTCTTTGATTTTGTTTCATCATCCAAGTGAATACAGTAATTGCACTTGGGTGCCAGAGTGTAACAGCCAGTTCTCAGCCCAATAGTCTTGGCATGAAGGACCAAAGTAAGCTCTTTAGGTAAATTGCATGGTAAAGGGAAGGCCTCTGCTCCAGACAGGAGACTTCCATACATTCCTGGGTGCTGTGCTGAGTGAGAGTTGCTAAGTAGCTCACATGGGCAGTTTGACTTCAGGAAGAAGTGAGGAGTTTCTTTAGGAGAGCTGGAAGTTCAATAGCTACACACTCTGGACTAGATGAAGCAAAGACAGGCCCTATTCAGCCTCTGACACAAAGGCACTCCCAGATCTTGGTAAGGCACTCTCTGATCTTGAAGTTGAGGTTTTCAACTCTAAGTCTGCAAACAGTTTTCTAGTGAGTTGTCGGATTTTTGAAAGAATCGCAAGGATATAGGAATCAAGACAGAGGACCAGTAAGACTTGACCCAGCTACCCCCTAATTTTAACCAGGCCATCTCCAACCTGGACCTCTCTTATAGATTGTGACTGAGTGGGATTCATTTTGAATAAAGGATTTTACTGCTTAGAAAGCACTACCATATTATAGCTTGAAACCTGGATTAGACAATCTCAAAGCCATGCCCCATTCTAACAGTCTAAGATTTCAGAGAGTTCTGCAGTTCTAATACTCACAGGTGCCTGCTGGGTGTGGTGGCTCATGCCTGTAATACCAGCACTTTGGGAGGCCAAGGTGGGTGGATCACCTGAGGTCAGGAGTTCAAGATAAGCCTGGTCAACATGGTGAAACTCCATCTCTACTAAAAATACAAAAAAATTAGCCGGGCAAGGTGGCGGGCGCCTGTAATCCCAGCTACTTGGGAGGGTGAGGCATGAATATCACTTGAACCCAGGAGACGGAGGTTGCAGTGAGCCAAGATTGTGCACCACTGCACTCCAGCCTGGGCAACTACTGTGAAACTCTGTCTCCTCAAAAAAACAAAAAGTTAGGCCAGAGCACTGTGGGAGCAGATCGTAGCAGATCTAAAACACTATAGTCTTAGGGAAGTGAGAAATTTAAGTAGACCCCCTCACCTTGCAGAAACTTTAGTTCCAAGACGGAGAAAAAAGGAGAGATTTTGATACTACAGTTAAGGAGGTTTTTTTTGGATTCCCATTCAGCGTCCCTCTACCCCTTGCCAGCCTCTAAGACCTGCTAAAGTGACTGTCATGATATTCCAGTAGGTTTGGAATACTCAGAAAGAGGTATGCTGTTGTACAATGTTGGTCAACAGTTTTTTGTTCTGGATGATCTGACAAGTCCATGTAATCTCTTACTAATTCTTTTCCCTAATAGCCTTTACCTCCAGTCCATTCAACTCTTGTCCCTTTACTAAACTGAACAAATCAATAGCTAGTCGAACACCCACAACTTTAAAATTTTACCTCCTAAGGAACAATTTGACACTGTAGTAATATTTATGACTCAAAAAGCCAGTCTATTTTATTAAAGGATTTGTTCGTTTCAGGAAGCTCTGTCATATGTAACATCAAACAACTGTTTGCTTGGCTTGAAAACAATTTTCAATTAATTCCTTGGACGTTAGGTAGACACAACCTACTTCTGGGAATAGCTGTCAAAAATGCTGTGTCATTAAGGGATTGTGTATTCAGTACTGGGTACCAAATATACAGATTTCAGGAACAATAGGAAATCTGATACGCCCTTTGGAAAAAGAACAGGTAGAACTAAATATTTTATCTCTGCTTGTATGTGATTTAGATAGTACTTCTATACTATCGCATATTCAGTTATAAATGCCTCGTGAGATAATGAATCTTTTTCATTATTGTAGTTGTGCTTGAATTCAATACTCAGGGCCAGAAACACGTGACACTTAACACTTGCTTTGAAATAAACCCATTGGGCTGGGCGCGGTTGCTCACACCAGACCATCCAGAACAAAAAATTGTTAACCAACATTGTACAACAGCACATCTCTTTCTGAGTATCTCAAACCTACTGGAATATCATGACACTCACTTTAGCAGGGCTTAGAGGCTGGCAGGGGGTAGACGGATGGTGAATGGGAATAAAAAATAACAATAAAAAAACAAAACAAAAAACAAAAACTCCTTAACTGTACTATCAAAATCTCCTTTTTTTTCTCCTTCTTGGAACAAAAGTTTCTGCAAGGTGATGGGTCTGCTGTAATCCCAGCACTCTGAGAGGCTGAGGTGGGTGGATCACCTCAGGTCAGGAGTTTGAGACCAGCCTGGCCAACAAGGTGAAGCCCCACGTCTACAAAGAAATGCAAAAATTAGCCCGGCGTGGTGGCATGTGCCTGTAATCCCAGCTACTCGGGAGGCTGAGGCTGGAGAAGTGCTTGAACCCGGAAGGCAGAGGTTGCAGTGAGCCAAGCTCGAGCCATTGCATTCCAACCTAGGCAACAAGAGCGGAAAAAAAAAAAAAAAATTAAACCCGTCTTACTGTAGAGGGGAAAGAACTATGAGTCCAGTGACACAGATCCCAATCCCGGATATTACAGCATATCTTCAGAGGGAATTGCTCCATTTCTCTTGGTTAAAAGCCTTGCTCAATTGTAGTTAGGAGCACGAGGGTGGAATCAAACAAAGCTGGGTTTGCACCACTTGTACAATGAGTGATCCCAAGCAAGATATTTAACCACTCCAAGTCTCAGTTTTATCACCTGTAAAGTGGGCACAACAATTAGATCTATCTCATGACGCTGTTGTGAAGATTAAAGAACATAGAGTGAGTGCTGAGTAAGTGTTCATTATTCTTATTATTGTACCTGATTTCCTATAAAATGATTTTGTATAACACTACTTCTAAGATTATTCTCCATTTTAAAATTCTATGATCCACAGGTTTGTGGAGATCAGGCTTCCTCCTCTAGAGTTCAAAACATCCAGCTGGTCCTGGGAGCTGTGCTGAGGATAGCCTGTTTCTGTGTCTTCTTGCTGGGGTGACTACAGTGAAGTCGTTAGGAACCTGCCTTCAAACACTCAGAACAGGCTGGCCCAAGGCACCGAGAGGAAGTGGAAATCAAAGTTGACGACTGCACAACAAGTTTCTGGCTGGTTGGAGACGCACATGCACAGAGGAGGTCTTCAGCGATGCCTTAGAGTGTTTGCAATTAAATTGGGCGAGAGAGAGTGCTGGTGAGCTGCTACTCACAGCGTGCTGGACTGTGGACCAGAGCATCAGCATCACCTAGGAGTTGGTTGCAAATTTAGTATCTCAGGCCTTGCCCCAGATCAAATGAATCAGAATGTGCATTTTAAAAGGATGTGTGCTTTTTAAAAGGACGGAATGTTGTGTCCTTCCAAAATTTCTGCGTTGAAATCTTACCACCCAACATGATGGTATTAGGAGGTGGGGACCTTTGGAGGTAATTAGGATTCAATAGGGTCATAAGGATTGAATAGAATTAGTGCTTTTATAAAGGTCATGAGAGAGCTGGTCTCCCCTCTCTGTTCCCCACCATGTGAGGGTACGAAAAGTCAGCAGTCTGTAACCCAGAAGGAGATCCTCACCAGATCCCAGTCGTGCTGCCATCCTGATTGAGACTCCAGCCTCCAGAACTATGAGAAAGACATTTCTGGTGTTTACAAGGCACCCAGTTGATGGCATTTTGTTATATCAGCCCAAAAAAACTAAGACAGGACTTCACAGTGGTGTTTTTTTTTCTTTTTTTTCTTTTTTTTTTTTTGAGGTGGAGTCTCGCTCTGCCATCCTGGCTGGAGGTGTAGTGGCGCCATCTTGGCTCACTGCAAGCTCCACCTCCCAGGTTCACACCATTTGCCTGCCTCAGCCTCCCCAGTAGCTGAGACTACAGGCACCCGCCACCACGCCTGGCTAATTTTTTGTTTTTTGTTTTTTTTTTTAGTAGAGACGGGGTTTCACCTTGTTAGCCAGGATGGTCTCGATCTCCTGACCTTGTGATCCACCCGCTTCGGCCTCCCAAAGTGCTGGGATTACAGGCGTGAGCAACTGCGCCCGGCCTGGTTTGTTGATATACTATTTCATTTCACTGAAAGTAATGGCAAAAACTGCAATTACTTTTGCACCAACCTAATATTGAGGAAGCACTTATTCAGTGGATTCTAGCAGGAAGTGTCTGTTTCACGTTTCCACCCCCTAAAATCAAGATGCTTCAAGAATAAGGTGCAACGGTGAGACATGAGCTGAGAATTGCCTTTGAAGTAAGAGGATCTGGTGGCCTTGGTTTGGAGACTTTTCTGCTCAACGTCATCTGGAGTGTACTTTGGGGCAGAAAAGCTCTTAAGGCACAATATTTTTTTACTCCCATTATGGGATGTGATGGGTGGCATTGGAAGATGAGTGAAAATTCCACCAGCATCCTATTTCATGGCTGGATGAGAGGTATTATAGTACGGAGTGGACACAGGAAGCTTGCCCTACCATTTAAATCAATCTTCTTGAGGCAGAGACACTTATATTGAAAGAGGAAAAAAAAAAGTCAAGTAGAAAGCATATTTCAAGTAATAAGCATTAAGCCAAAAAACTTAAACAGAGAAAACTATGTTGAGTTTTGTTTTCCCAAAAAACAAAATTTGAAAGGTATCTTCTAAATGTTTTTCCTATGCAGTGCAATAAACCACCCCTACTAGTGGATGTTGCAGAATGCAACCAGTATCAGATTGTCTGATTCTATAAAGGGATGGAGATGCCCGGCAGGGAAAACCTAAATGCAATTCTGTTCAATGAGCCCACAACTGAGTCTCTGCTTTCTTTCTATAAAGGTGCCTTCTGGAGGACATCAGCAGTCAGATTCTCGTCATCAGCAGTTAACAACCTTTAGTGCCAGGATGATTTGATGGAACCCATCCAGAGCTTGTCAAGAGGAAACATGAGTTTTGCCTTCTCTGTCTTGCCACGTATCTCACCAGTGCTCTTTTGCTCATGACAGCCTCACCTGTTTAGGAAACTCTTTTGCTCATGACAGCCTCACTAAGTTTAGGAAACTCTCCCCATGTGACAACTCCTGTGGTTCCAGAACTTGGACTTGAATGAGGGTCTCTGTTTCTGCAAAGCCTGAAGTCTTGCTTCTCTGCTGTATTGCCTCTCACATCGTTTGTTCATTTGGGGTTAGACAAGGTGGCCGTCCTCAAAAAGCTTAAAATTCTTGTTCCAATCGTTGTTTCAATTTCAATAGAGTAGACATTTGTTTCACCTCCCCACTTTCAGCATAATCCTGTAACCCACATGTAAAGACATGAAATAACCAAACCACAGGGCCCTGAAAAAAGTTTTATTGAGCTTCGGCTCAGAGACACGGAGTTCCTTTGAGGTAGAGATGCTTATATTAAGACAGAAAAACAGTCCCATAGGAAATATTTTCTGAGCAAAGGGAAAGCACAGAGTCAAAAACTTAAAACCATTGAGATCTGAAAAGGTCGTCCCATCCAAAGAGCCCAGGACAAGTTCACTTTCTTTTATGGGTAAAAGAAATAAGGAGCACGCCCTTCAGAGGTTTCTGGGTTGTGTCAATTTGTACAACATCAGTCAGGAGCACAGAGTCTCAAGATAAATGAACCTTTCAAGGCCTTGCTCCTTAAAGTATAGTTTCCCCATGTAGCATCACCCAGGGACTTGTAAGAAATGCAGATTCTCAACCCCACCCCAGAACCACTGAATCTGAACCTGAATTCTAACAAGGCCCTTAGTTACCATGAGCTATGATTGTGCCACTGTATTGCAGCCTGGACAACAGAGTGAGATACTGTCTCAAATAATAATCACATACAAAGAACTCTCAGCAAAACACAGCAATAAGATAACAAGGTCCTCAGGTTACTTAGATACACCTTCAAGTTTCAGAAATTCTGTGTTAAGGCACTGTTATCTATTGGTACCTAATGCTGGTTGATCCTGGTTATACTTAGAATCATTGTCCCAGCATCTGATAAGCAGTATCCTTCAAGCTTTAATTCCTGAGTGAGGGTTATTCCTACTTGAGTGAGCCATTTAGTGGGTGAGTGGCTAAAAAAATAATCTGGCTACTGCATTTAGTTTATGTCATATATGATGCCAATTTTGGAAGATCTAAAATATAACAATTGACCTCATAAACTGCAAATTACATTGAAAATGGAATCTGTGATGGACATTGGGGATTCACTGGGTGTTGTAGGGCATGGAAGTCATCTTAGGAACATCAGCTCTGTTTGTACAGAAGATGTGAGAAGCGCCAACCAGGAGAACATCCCAGCTGCTGGAATGCCCAGGCAGAGACAGCTTAGTGCCTTGCTGTGAAAGAGCCTGTGGGTGGGTGGTGGGTGCCTGGGGTGGAGGCCAGTATTCACAGCCTGCCAGTAGGAAAGGATGAGGACATTCTTCACACTGAAAGGGCTGGTTTCTCTGGTTAGATTGGCTGGGATTGCTGATCACTAGGAATTTAACCTATTTAAGGCTAAGCCTCTGAATGGGAATTCCTTTACAATCAAATTCTGCCTGCAGACTGGGGGTGGCGGTAGGTTGGGGAAGAAGGGGGAGATCCTCCCCTCCTAAACTCTCTTAGCCTTCATTCTGCTGAGACCCCCATCCATCCTGTAGTGCCTTTTGCTATTTTCTCTGCATTTCTGTGGACTTCAAGATTTGGAGATGCCTAGATTTGGCACATCTGACTCAGGATCCTGACACCAGTTTCCTTCTGCTCCATCACCTGGGCTTGCAAAAAATGAATACGAAGGTGTAAATTCTGTGTTCAAAAACCTGGATCAGTTCTTGCTTCCAGTGCTTGTTAGCTGAGAAAGCTACTCACCCTTTCTGTGCCTGAATTCTCCCAACTGGGAATAGAGCTGACCGTAATATAGCCTTGAGAAGTATTCCTACAAGGTTGTTCTGAGGATTGAATGAGTTGGTGTGTGCTACTTTGTTATTATGTGCAATGCATGGGCTAGTACCTGGCACGTGGTAAGGGTGACTATCATTTTTATGTCAAATCTCGAACTTTAACTCAGGCACTTTGCTACCCATAGGAAAAAATAGAGTTAGATTCCTCCTAGCCACTAGAAAATTGAGGCTATTGTCCTTTCTGCCCTGGGTCTCGGGATTCTAGGAAGTCCAAGAAGAGAATGATCCATTTTTGGTGAGTACAGGCCTGGAGTTTGGGGGGTACCTGAGAAACTCTGAGGGTTTAACACAAGTTGACTTCCTGCCCCCATGAGTGAACTCTAGGGGATACACAGTTAGGCTATTCATAAACAAACACAACATTTTCTGGGGAAAGGTTACAGGTTTATTTTAGGTGGGCTCCTGCTTGGCTGGGAAGGCCTGTACTTGTTATAGCTGCTTGGCTTAGCTCTTTGCAGCCTGGCAATGCGGAGTTCAGCTTGAGGTCAACCTCTGTTGAAATTGGCAATGTGACATAACTCAGGCGGCTGGAGCTTGCGATAACCCCAGGGCTTCCCTTGGAATTTGCTGCTGTCCTGCTCTCCAAATCGGCATTGCAACCCTCAGAAGTTTATCCTGGGATTGGACTGGAACAGCAACACGAATGCCACAAAGTTAAAACAAGCAAGATCTTTCAGGAAGAGAGAGCAACTTTAGCTATAGGATAAATCAGCTACCTTAACAGTGGAACATCAGGTACATGCGATGGCATTTTCCAAGTCTATACAGACGGGGATGTCTTTGGTATTTTCTGCTTCTTGCTCATTGGACCCTGCTGCTTTGGGTACCATCAGGAGCCAGGACACATTAACCCTTAGCAGACTGAGCAGACTGATTTTTTTGGGGTTTGTTGTTTTGTGATTCTCCTGTTGAGATTTATGTTGCAAACTCAAAAAAACAAAGAAACCCAAAATTTTCCACCTTCGTCAGTCCTTATAATAACTTCACATAATAATAGACAATATTTACAAAAATCTGGCAGAAGTGTCGTCTCTCAGGACCCAATAAAAATCTCACATCTACTTTCATAAGGGACAAAGTAATAGTAAAGCCCTTTGCAATAGGAATAAAAATTCAGCAGTTACTATCCTTTGATTCCTAGAAAAGAAAAGAAAAAGCTGGTTGGCCAGGTGCAGTGGCTCACGCCTGTAATCCTAGCACTTTGGGAGATCGAGGAGGGCAGGTCACCTGAGGTCAGGAGTTCGAGACCAGCCTGGGCAACATGGTGAAACCTGTCTCTACTAAAAATACAAAAGCTAGCCTAGCATGGTGGCACATGCCTGTAGTCCCAGCTACTTGGGAGGCTGAGGCACGAAAATCGCGTGAACCCAGAATGCAGAGGTTGCAGTGAGCTGAGATTGTACCACTGCACTCCAGCCTGGGTGACAGAGCAAGACCCTGTCTCAAAAAACAAGAAAAAAAAGAGCTGGTTTATGCTTTTGGCCCATAAAAACTAGCAGATAAGAAGTCTTGATTGAGACATTCATGCTGAATAATTATGCATGCATAGAAAACGCCTCAGTTAGGTCAACATAATGATTTCAACGAAGGCTTGAAATAGATGTCAAAACCTGGGTATTCGAGAGCTTCCAGAGAAAGTTGGGAAATCCAAGGAAAAGTCTTGCAGAAGAGTGAGGGAGAAGATATGGGAATATATAGGGCAAAATTTATTTGACTTACCCAAGGGTATGTGTATATATTCATGACTTTGTCACAACCTATTTGGGAAAACCACAAATGTCCTTGAATGACAAACTTGTAGTTCTTTTTGTATTAGATATGCACAAATTTGCATAATAATTTTTTTGAATCAGTTTATAGAGTTTGAAATCATTCTGATTAAAACTGTCAAGGGTCAAATAGAAAGCCAATAAAAACCAATGTGTCAACAACCTGCACTTTCTAATTCCACATAAAAATATAAGTAGACTCTAGATTTAAGGTAAGGTTGTCTTTAACCCAGACACTGAGGGCAGGATTAAAAATGGATTACTAAAGAAAAGGGTGGAGCTTATAAAATGAAGAAAAATCAGTTAGCATTCACTAAGGATGGATAAGTCCAACCACTTTAATTTCCAATTTGGACAGGCTGACTAGACAGGTGGTCAGGAAACAGGTAAGTCTGACCTTTAGCAAGGCATGTGACAATATATTTTGGGTTATTCTGCAGACAAGATAAATACAGATTGAAAGCTAAAATAATTAAGTGCATTAGTAGCTAATGGAGGACAAAGGACACGAATGATGCTGACTGCTGTCTTCTTGCAGAATAGTTACTTTATTTTTACTTTGAGATGGAGTTTCATGCTTGTTGCCCAGGCTGGAGTACAATGGCATGATCTCGGCTCACCGCAGCTTCTGCCTCCCAGGTTCAAGCAATTCTCCTGCCTCAGCCTTCTGAATATCTGGGATTGCAGGCACCCACCACCATGCCTGGCTAATTTTTTGTATTTTTAGTAGAGACATGGTTTTACCATGTTGGCCAGGCTGGTCTCGAACTTCTGGCCTCAGGTGATCTGCCCACCTTGGCCTCCCAAAGTGCTAGGATTACAGGTGTGACCCACCATGCCCAGTTGCAGGATAGTTACTTTAGTCATATTTTCTTAGTTTTAGGTTTTACCCTGTTTAGCTGTTATCAGTGACTTAGGTGAATACATACAAGGCATTCTCACTACATTTGCAGGTAATGTGAAGTTGGGAAGGATGGGATATATGTTGAATGAGAGATGTGTTGGCTATTTGTCCCATTTCCAAAATTCAGTAGTTTTTTTGACATTCTTGAAAAGTTAACAAGATACTCGTGCGAAGAGTCAGAAGGTTTCATGAACTACCTCTGTATCTTACCCTTTCGTAGATAAATCTGCCTTAAAACTGAGATCACTTGTATCTGTCATTCACCTTTAGTTATAGCCCTGTCTTCTCTGGGGATTCTAGGGTCTAGGACCTCGCCATATGAATTGAATATGAAAGCTCTTGCAAAACCTATATTTTAATTCTACACCAAGAAACAAGATAAACTGGATTAAACTCAAGAGAGGCAAAATATCTCCAAGTAGTGTAAAACATTTGAGTTTTGATTTCTTATTTTTCTTACTCTAATGATTTAAAACGCTTCCAGATTAATTGCATGCATGATCACTTACTAGAGAAAAAAAGATGCCTTTCCGTGTGCTATTGATACATTTTGTAAGCATGAACCTGGAGTTATCTTTAAAGTGACTCAATTATTGCCTGAAATACTGACTAATGTTAATGACGACAACGTTAAAAATCATTATCCTTTACATGTAATCTCCAAATGCCATCAAGCCAGCACTTTCAATTGCCAGAGATACATTTTGCAGTGGAATCACATAGACAGGTGCAGTGGCTCATGCCTGTAATCCCAGTGCTTTGGGAAGCCAAGGTGGGGGGATCACTTAAGGCTAGGAAATCAAGGTTCCAGTAGGCTATGATAGCACAACAGCACTCCAGCCTGAGCAACAAAGCCAAACTCTGTCAGAAAAAAAAGAAAGAAAGAAAAGAAAGAAAGAAAGAGAGAGAGAGAAAATAAACAAACAAAAACACTCAGGCAGTCATAGCAGAAGGCCCTGATGCTCAGAAGCAGACATTCCAAAGGAACGATCTGAGTCATTTGCCTTCTGTAACTTTCTCCAACATATCAAACCCCTCTTACCTCTGAGCCTTTGCACATGTTATTCCCTCTGCCTTGATGCTCTTCCCCATACTTCACACATCCTTTAAAATTGAGCTGAAAGTGAAAGTCTTTGGGAAGAATTTCCTAGAATTTCACTCTGGGGCAGATTCCCTGCTGAGTACTCTCCATGCTGCCTGTATCTTCCTTTATGACATTTACACCCTTTGTAATTGTATATTCATGCATGAGTGTCAGTGCATTTACTCACTGTTGTGTTTCCAGCATGCATATGCTTCACATGGGGAAGTCATTCAATGCATAAACAGAAAGGGAAGATTATTCAGACATGTGGATTGTCCATTCCTGGAGGGACTTTTCTTAGGTCAAGTCAGAGCACCCCAAGACTGTCTTGGAATATGATATTCTTGGCTTTTATTGGAGATTTCCAAAAGAAACTTTTCAGGGCCAGGCACAGTGGCTCATGTCTATAATCCTAGCACTTTGGGAGGCAAAGATGGGAAGATCATTGAGGTCAAGATCTCAAGACCAGATGGGGCAACATAATGAGACTCCATCTCCACAAAAAATAAAAAAATAAAAATTAGTCAGATATAGTGGTGTGAGCCTGTATTCCCAGCTACTTAGGAGGCTGAGATGGGAGGATCAGTTTAGCCCAGGAGTTCAAGGCTGCAGTTAGCTATGATCGAGCCATTGCACCCCAGCTTGGGTGACAGAGCCAGATCCTGTCTCTAGATTTAAATAAAAAAAATTTTCAGGGAAAATGTTTCCACCTAGTGTGCTGTTTTCTGTCTCTCCAGGGAAGGCAGTCCTACTGTGTTATGAAGTGCCTCATTTACTTTAGTACCTTGGGGATCCAACATTTTTGTGTCTTTTCAACAGTGCCTGACCTCGAGAACGGGAGGCATGGCCAAACACCCGTTGAAATGAAAATACTTATGCCAAGGTTTAAAGCGATTCTTCTGGACAGCTGCAAAGAGAAATGGTGAGAGCCCTGGATGAGAAGCCCAGTGATGAGGAGTCTTAGCTTGTGTTTCTCTGGAACTCACTACCTGATGTAGAGCAAATCAGTGCTGGGTCCCAATTTCTAAGGTGGTAAGAAGAGTGGTATCCGACTAGACAGACTCCCAGGTCCTTTGAGACTCAACGCCTGTGATTCGGTAATACTGCTACCCATTAGGTGTAGGTAAGCTGTCTGGGGGCCTGTCTGGCTCTGCTGAGCAGAGAGAATGACAGGCAAGAGTCCAGCATGCCAGGGGAGAATCAGGGCTTACCATCTCGTGATGTGGAACTTTTCCTGTTTTGCTTTGTGTATTACTCTGTTCTCATGCTGCTAATAAAGATATACCCAAGACTGGGTAATTTATAAAGGAAAGAGATTTAATGGACTCACAGTTCCACATGGCTGGGGAGGCCTCACAATTGTGGCAGAAGGCAAAGGATGAACAAAGTCACGTCTTACATGGCGGCATGCAGGAGTGTGTGTAGGGGAACTCGCCTTTATAAAACCATAGATCTTAAGTCTCATGAGATCTGATGAATCTTAAAAAAACCATCAGATCTCATGAGACTTATTCACTACCATGAGAACAGCATGGGAAAGACCTGCCCCTATGATTTGATCACCTCCCACGGGGTCCCTCCCATGATGCATGAGAATTATGGGAACTACAGTTTGAGATTTGGGTGGGAACACAGCCAAACCGTATCATTTTGGGGTTTTTGTTGTTGTTACATCTATGCCTAAAAAGTAAAACATGCCCAGTGTGAAAAAATCTGAAAACTAGAGAAAAGTTGAACCATTCAAATAAGCACCTGAAAAGCCATTATCTTAACACAACTACAGATACTAGGTAAGCACATTTGTGCCCTGGCTTCACTTTACACATGTGATTTCTTCCTGAGATTGCATTGTGCATGGAACTGTGTGCCCTGCTTTCTGAGCTTAGTATTGCATTCTTTCAAAAATCGTGTATTAAATATCAACTGAGTACCTGCATTGTACTGCTGGAAGGCTCAATGAACAAGACAGTGCTGCTTTAGGGAGTTCACAATCCCACCTTTTCCATACCATTAAGAACTTTCCATAAGCTTAATTTGTAATGGCTACAACTCACTCTTAAAACAATTTGTAGCTCATGATATTTTGCTCTGTGTTGCACTGGAGGGGAAAATCCAGCTCATGAGACAGTAGAAGGCTGAGCAAAGGACAAAGGGTGAAGAGTGATGAGGTGAAATCAGAGTTGAAAACAAGAAAATGAGAAAGAAGAGAGAAGGCAATCAGGAAAGGGAGAAACAACCAGTAGAAGCAGGGAAGGTGACCCACTTTAAGACCAACTGCTCTGACCCCAGGAATTCACTGTTTGATTTTGCACTGACAATGAAGAATGCAGGCTCCAGTACCACACAGGCTTTCGGCTGTGGGTTCTTAGACAAGTTCCTTCATATATCTGTCCTTCAGTTTTCTTGTGTGGAAAACTGAGATAATAACACTTGCCTTCCAGGTGGGTAATAATAAAGATTAAATGAGACAATGCATGCCAAACATCTAGCACCTAAGTACTCAATACATGAGATTATTAGCCCTCATGAATTACTACCATATTTCAATATTGCATAATACATTGGACCAAAGGGATAATGAAGAGACCAGATGAAGTAATGAAAAGTCTGATTTATTGTTTTTTTTTTTTTTTAAAGTACAGTTGCCCCCTTTAATCTGCATAGCTGCATGTGTCAGAAAAAGATGACATTCAAATGTGATAATTAGTGATTTTTTTAATAAAAGGAGGTTATATGAAAGTAAGGGCAAGGAAACCAACAAGTCTCTGTAAAGCCCCTCTGGGGCTAGCAAAAGGGAAGTGATTGCCACCCTTAAACCTACAAGCAAGGATGCAGGTAGTTACAGGACCCACCAAGCTCTAAGACCACCGGAGAGGAGCTGTGGCTTTCAGCAGAATGAGTCCCCCTCTGCTCTGCTACAGTGGCTGTCATTGGCTGAAACCACAAGGAAGCCGAAGGACAAGGTGTCTCAGACCCAGTGGATGCAACCTGCAGAGGTCAGCTTCCTGAGCTCAGAAAACAAGACAGAAATGCCGACAGCGGATCTGAAAGGAGAATGGAGAAAGTTCAGCGCACCACCAGTTTCTGGGACATAAAATTCTGGTTATCCCTTGGCATTTATGAATTTACCTGTCAAATACCATTTGTAAATGTCCTCATTTACCTAGTGCCCGAGTGTCACTGCAGACCACACGCGTTCGTCCCTGTACACATCTGTGCTGGCTGCAGAAAACAGTGATCCAGATCACAATTTTAAGAGCTACCACCACTCTTCTGAAATGGAAAGGGTTCCCTTGTCCCCCTCCCAGTGTGTGCGATGAGGGTGTGCCCCGCTGCTCAAACCTCTAGGGGAGCATACAGATGGACAGGCTGTGGGGCTCCGACCCCACGACAGTGTCTAGCGTGAATGTTTATAGCTGAAGCCCCAGTGGGCACGTGTTACAGGGTGCTCTTTTAGTTTGCGGTCCTGTAGACCGGCGTGTGCTAACCAGCTCAATGAGACTCCCTTCCTTATCAGAAGGACAGAGGGATTTCCGTATCCTGGGGTTTCTTGCCTTGGTGCACCAGAAGAATCCGATCACAAGTGGGCTGGGAGAATGAGTGCAAGGCTTTGTTGAGTAGAAGTAACTGTCAGCAAGGATGCAGATGGGGGAGCCAGAAAGGAGATGGTTTTGTACTGGAGTCGGGCTGCTGGGCGGCGTGGGCTCTCCGCCGACTGCCCCAGTCAAGCTCCGCGTCGTTCTGCCAGTTAATGGTCTCCCAGCCAGCCAGTGCCTGTCCTGCTCTTCTGCCCGCGCTCTCCTCTCGAGGCCCTCTCCACAATCAGCCGGTTGCGCCTTCTTCTGCCAATGTGCTCCTCTCCACGTCCAGCGGCTTGTGTCTCTGTCGTGCTAGGGTCTCCAGTTTTTATAGGCCCAGACGGGGCATGGTGGGCCACAGTAGTCTTGGAAAATGCAACATTTAGGAGGCGGGCGAAAGCAAGAGTGCCTGTCCTCACCTACGTCCATGGGGGTGGAGCCCTAGCCAGGGACCACGCCCTCCCCTACCCAGCACTTCCCTTCCTCGGTTCCCTATCATTTAAAGGGACCACGCTCTTCCCTTCCCAGCACTTCCACATCACTTCTAATGGCAAGGAGAAATCATGGATGTAGATTTCAATAAAAACATGGTCAAGTGCTGCAACAACTCTTGTTGGTGTGAGGTAGATTTAATATTATAAAAACATGCAGTTGCGTGTGAAAACTGTTTATATTTAAATATTCCTTACACTAGACCAAATGTGTTTATTTTTAAAAAATATTAATACAGAGGTGGAGGGATATATTAATCTATATTTAAGTTTTTTAAAAGAAACTCAAACCTCTCGCAAGTTACCTTTGAACTATTAAGTCTGTTATTAATTTAGAGAGGGTAGAAGGGAGCTATGCATTTCAGGAGCTTGTTTAATTTGTTGGTTTTTTTGGTTCTTTCTGTTTTTATTTCATTTATATATTTACTGCCAACATCAGTAGCCTCTGCCATCTGAGAAGGTCTGCTCCTTCATTTCCAGTTTGGATAGAAGTAAAAGATGACAGATTTAGTAGAAAGCACAGATGGTAAAAGAGAAGGCTCTTAAGAGAGTTCTTGCTTCTCACATTGCCAGGCTGCCCTCCAGGGCTGGCAGATAGGCATCAGAACTTTGTATATTTTGGTTTGTGTTCAGAGATAAGGGTATTTCTGCCATGATGCAGGAATGAGTGGAACTTAACCATTGTATTCATCACTGGAGTTTCAAATAACTTTGTTCTAGGCTTATTAAATGTCCAAAATAGTCTCTAAATTACACCAAATGCAAACTGTTTTTTCCTGAAACCTTCTGATTGGTTAGCAATATCCCAAATTCTCTTGTGACCATTCTTAATTTTTTTCCCAAGTTCTTTGTAATAAGGAATGATTCATTGACTATATTTTTTTCAAAAGAGATGTTAAGCTTCAGCATCAGATTCTAATCATAATTCATGAGATATTTGAACATGCTATTATGTACCACAGAATTACAAAAAGCTTAAGAACCCCCCCAATATGTACCACTGGTCTAAGAATGTGATAGGAGGTGGGCAAACTGATTTAATTTAAATACTTCCACAGATTATTCCCTCTTTCCCAGGCCTTTATCCATGATTGAAATGCAAATGTTTGTTTTTAAAGCTTTAGAGCAATTTGGTTGGCTTTCTTTGACTGTATTTTTTTAGCCCTTTGGAATTTGCAATATCAGATATAACAGTGCTAATACCAGAACTGAAAAGCCCAACTTGATGACATTTTATACCTCACTAGAAGCCAGATAGAACAAGCATCCCTTGGTAAGGAGGACTTAAATAAGTTTTTTGCCCAGTTATTCATACCCAGAATCATATATGGCAAGGCCGGGACCCATACAAGGTTCTAGTCAGAGGCAAAAAATTCTCCTGGACTTAACTCATCATTGGGAATCTCTTAGAAAAAAAAACAAACAACAAAAAAAACTGAGAACAAGGTAGAGCTTTTTTGCTCTCCAAGCCCAAGGGTCAACTTCATTGGAGAATCAAATCAGAAAGTAGATTTTCATCAAGAAATCAAATTCGGGCCAGACACGGTGGCTCATAACTGTAATACCACCAAGTCAGGTGGATCACTTAGCGTCAGGATTTCCAGACCAGACTGGCGAACATAGCGAAACCTCATCTCTACTGAAAAATACAAAAATGAACAAGGTGTGGTGGCACATGCCTGTAATCCCAGCTACTTGGGAGGCTGAGGCACGAGACTTGCTTGAACCTAGGAGGTGGAGGTTGCAGTGAGCCAAGATCGTGCCACTGCACTCCAGCTTGGGTGTCAGAACGAGACTCTGATTTTTGTTTTTCTTTTTTTTAAAGTCAAATTCAAAATAGCCTTTCTACTTTTCTCAATTTGGAGTTTTTATGCACAAGGACAGAGTGAATATGTAGAGGCAATTCTCCCAAGTAACCTAATGGATGATTGCTCTGTGGGCTTACATCTAAAATAACCTGTACATTTCAGCATAATTGGAGTTGGGTCTTGTTTTTGTTTTTGTTTTTAAAGAATAACTTATATTCTTCCTTCTGCCAGAAAATATTTTAAGCAGGTTTCAATAAAATGTTACGTACACAGTAAGTTTGTTAAAATAGACAGAAAATCAAAAAGCATATAAAAGGGGAAGTTTAAGATAGTTACTGCAACTGAACATTAAATTTAATTCTGAGCTTCCTGGCAGTTTAGAGAAAGAGTAAAAACAATGGGTTACATTGTTTTCTGCCGCCAGTGAAAGGAAGCAATTCACTGCTTCAGAAGATACTTGCTTTTTTCCTACCACTGATTTTTAAGAGGGTTGTAGCCAATGAGCCCTTATATGCTTTACAGAAAATACAAAAAAAGGCCTTCATATGACTTTTTTCATCCCCAAACAAAATTTGGAAGCACAATACTGAAAATAAACCCAAGGAAAGTAAAACATTGCCACCCATGGGGGGGGACTAATGAGATTAACGTGTTCTTTAAAAATCATCTCAAGGACTTGGGGGTATATATTCTAGATTTCCTATAAGATAAAATGTCCCTGATAGCAATTTTTAAGTATATACAAATACTGTTTTTCATTTGCTTCGAATAAAAATAATGGCAAAAATAATGGCACTCACTTTCTGAATCGGTATTTTTAAAAATTCTGAGAAAGCTAAAAATTCTATAATAAAGGTACCCAAAAGTAGTCACGATAGCATATAACAAAACATGAGGCCCCATGTGTGCTCAATATAACATGGAAATGAGTTTTCTCTTATTATAGCTTGTCACAGGACTATTTTTTGTTGGGGCTCCTTTATTTTTGAGAATGCAGTGAAATAATGAACACCATTATCCAGGGTTTATTGACATAGAAAAGGGGAATGCTAAATTTATGAGTGGTCAGAGGAGGTTAGTGATCTCAACAGTACTCCATGTCATAGCAGAACCAATTTGGATTTCTATTCTGAAGGCACTATATCGAAGGATCAAGATGGTTTCCCGTGGGCTCAAGCTTAGCTGTAGGGGAAAAAGTGACTCGGCCCTCCAAATTTAACTTAATTGGCATTGTGGGAAAACTTCTTTTCCACAAAGCAGCCCACACTGTGTACCCTTTGTAAACCAAGGACTGTTGTTGAGGGAGCTGAAGATGGGGCGTGGCTTTCTACCACAGTTTCCATGATCTGCCATCTTGGGCAACAAATTCACTCAACAAAAGCCAACACAGCCACATCACGCCAGGACGGAATGCTGAGGAAAATAAGATTCATTAAAAGAGGGGTGTGTTAGCTTTGAATTTATATATATTTAAAGGATTCCATTGTTTCTCTTTTGGGGCTGTTCTGTCTTCATTCAAAACTGCCTTGTTTTAATATTTCTTTGAATTCCCAGAACATTCTTTTTAGTTCTTTAGATAATCTCTTAGGTCATGATAACTTTCCGACAGTCACAGTACTTTGCAAGTTATTGAAGCATTTATTAAAGCATGTCTCATGGCCAGGCACAGCGGTTCACACCTGTGATCCCAGCACTTTGGGAGGCTGAGGTGGGAGGATTACTTGAGGCCAGGAGGTTGAGACCAGCTTGGGCAACATAGCAAGACTTGCTTGAGCCCAAGAGTTGGAGGCTGCAGTAAGCTATGATCACAGCACTGCACTCCAGCCTGGGTGACAGAGTGAGACTCTGTCTCTATAAATAAATAAATAAAGCATTTCTTCTTTCAAGTATTTATTAAATAAACTTAAAAACATCCAACTAATACTAATTTTGGGGACCTTGTCATCTTTTTTTGTATCTCATTTTATGGCCATTGACTATTCTTCAATGGGCTCCTTGAACCGTTCCTTGTGTATTCTAATGCAATTTCATGTTTTTCCTCATTGAATTTCATACATTGTTTTGCTAGTTTAGTGGTCAAACCATGAAACTAAGTACTGAGGCTTTCTTTACTATGCAACGTAATGGCTCCTGATTAGCACTTCACCATCACCTATTTACACTTCACACTTCACCTATTTATTAAATATCTACTATGTGCAGGGCATATTTTATTTGCTAAGTGAATTTTAGATTTAAAAAGTATTCGCTGTAATTGAAACTAAACTCAAAAGCATATCTATTATGTGAACTGGTGCAGTATCACCTTCTCCCTAGCAGATAAGAGTAGAAAGGAAGAGAAGTGTCATTGTGCGTAAAATATTTTAGTAACCTCTTTGGATGGTGAAGTCTATTTCTGCAATGGCCCAGGGCAAGACAAAGAATGTCCCTGATGGCTGTGCACAAAAGTGTTGTTAGAATATTAGTTTATAGCAGCAGCCAGGAGAGGAGTGAGGTGAAGCTATAAGTAGTTCCAGAGACCAACAGGCTGGAGGCAATATCAGGGGCCTATAACACGTGGTGGGAGTGAACAGCCAGTAAGAAATTCCCAGCAACAGAAATGGCCTAGGTGTTTTTAAAAACAGCGTTGTCTAACATTCATTTGAAAATCATTTCTCTGTCAAGTGGAATGTGATCTCCCTATTACCCTCAAACCTTCAGAACTTAGATCTGTATATTCAAGACAGTCCTGTATTAAAAGGAGTTTTATGGAATTAATAAGTAAGGGGGCTGGGACATTTAGGGTGGGGTGAGGTGGAAAGCAGTGACCTGTAACTAGAGACAAGATCTGATGGATCAAGAATTAAATAGAAACGGGAAACTCAAACAATGGACAACTTAGAAACATACCTTCAAGAATCTGGAGGTGTTGGATCTATGGAGTTTTAGGTGGACTAGAGTAACCTGCATTTAAATTACATGTAACCACCAAATATGCAAAACATTATGTATCAACCAAAAATATATATGTATAATTTTTTTAATTTTCAAAAACTTTAAAAGAAGATTCACCCTGAAAGTTAAAACTATTTGAGGCATCAAGGATGCTGATATTTAGAAACCACTTTGGATCTCTTTAAGCCTTGATGCCCTCATCTATAAAATGGATATAACACACTAAGGTAATTATGAAAATTAAATGAAATATTATAAACACTTTTTGGACAATAGGTTAACTATTAATAAAGAGTACTTTATTCCTTCCTTAAGATCTTCACATTTAGGTAAAAAAAAAAAAAGCCCAAAAGATGGTTTATATCTATAATAAGGCTAATATTAATAGTTATTGACAAGTTTGGTTAATGCCTGGGTAAAAAAACAGTTCAACGTGTAGCCTATCATACTGATGTTAGTGAGTCAGCTGACATTGTATATTTTGGCAATTTTGAAGTTTAGCAGTGGTGGATTAAAAATGGCTCCATATTCTTCAATACTTCTCCCATGAAGAGGTGGGGTCTCTGTTCCCTTCCTTTGAATTGAGGTAGGCCCTTGGTTAATTTGAACAACAGACTATGGTAAATATGATACTGTATCCGTTTCTTGGTCCAGGCCTTAGAGACTGGCAGATGTCACTTCCTTTTATTGAAATACTTGGAACACTCCAAAGCTCTGCTGTCATTTAAGACGTTCAACTAACCTGAGACTGCCATATTGTGAGGAAGCTCAAGCTTGCTATTTTGGAGAGAGAGAAAGAAAGAGAGAGAGAGAGAGAGAGAGATAAAGAGAGAGTAAGAGAGAGATACCCATCCAGCCTTCAGCTGTTTCAGCCCCCAACCATTCAAGTCTTCCCATCTGAGATTCCAGGCATTGCTGAGCAGAAGCAAGTCATTCTGAGGCATGCAGAGATGTTGGTCAATGGGTACAGAGTTACAGTTAGACAGGAGGAATAAGTTCTGGTGTTCTATTGCACAGTAGGGAGACTATGGTTGATAATATTGTATTGTGTATTTAAAAATAGCTGGAAAAGAGGATTTTGAAATGTTCTCATCACAAAGAAAAGATAAATGTATGTGGTGATGACTATGTTAAATACCGTAATTTGATCATTACACAATGCATGCATGTATTGAAACATCACACTTTACCACATAAATATGTATAGTTACTACATGCCAGTTGAAACTTAAATAAATAAATAAATAACAGCGAAGGAGAAGAAAAGAAGCATGCTGTTGTACTGTGTTCCACCTGAGTTTTTCATCCACAGAATTATGATTATAACAACAATAATAAATTATTGTAGTAAAGCCACCACACTTTGGGGTAACTTGCTATGCAGCAATAGATAATCAGGATATCAATGTCTTAAGTTTAATTCCCAATATTGTTTTTGGTTAGTTTCAGGATTAGGTGGTCCCTAAATTTAATAACTATTTTAATTTTTTTAAACTCACATAAAGTAGTCAGGCAGAAAGTCCACTTGAGGGAACATGAGTGAACTATGAAAGCAGATCCATTTGGTGTTAAATCTCAGTTCACCTACTTACTAATTATGTGAAGTTGGTCTTGTGAAAACATGTAATGTACCTGATACAGACCAAGTACTGGGCAGATGCCATATCCCACCCCCTTTCATCTCCTGGTCCCTTTTGATATATTATTGCTGTTTTAGGGCTAGGAGGTATGGACTAGCATGGATTCTGCAGTCAAAGACACATGGAATTCAAACCTATGCATTATGTACATGGCCTTAGAAATATCACTTAAAATCAGAGTCTCAATTTTCTCAACTAAATTACTGAGAAGATTAAGTGAAAGAATTCATGTCAAGTGGCCAGCACCATTCCTAGCACAGAATAAGTGTTCTTTGGAAATTCCCATTGTCATTATTACGATGAATCATGTCAAGCATATATGCTGATCAGATTATATTAGGAGGTTAAACATACATTTAATGCTGCTTTGGGGGAACAGAAAAGAGCATTTCAGTCATTTCATGACTTTTCTGTGATATGATTCTCTTTCTCCTAAAATAAAAAAGAGATTAATATGTGCTCCCATCGATTCAGTTCTATGGAAACTGCAATCTCTTTGGAAGCAATGTCTTACATCATCAGAATATAAACATAGTTAGGGTGTTTATCGCCTCCACAAGGCAACTGTAAAGAGAAAAAAAAAAGAAAGCATTCCCATTTTCATCAGCTCCTTTCTTTCTCCTATTTATCTGTTGCGGCCACTGTATTCGTTCTTATCTCAACATCTTAGCTTAGTCCCGCAAACATGTTTCTTTTTTCAATCGGAGTAGCCAAGGGACTTTTAGGACACATATTTCTACAGAGAGTGACATTCCTTCTCTATCAGAAAAATAGAGAATTAAATCAGGATGGCCAAATATAGACCATGTAGGCTTCTAGAAACCTTTAGAGGACAAAGTACCTGCTTACTATCGGCTGATTTTGAATAGAGCCAATGCTGTGTTGTTGAAAAGCTTTAGAAATCCCGTCATTTGCACAAATAAAGCATTGGACAGAAAATTCTTCCTCCTTTTGTATTTTCTAGACTTATGTTGATGCTGAAATGGGGCATACTTAAATCCCTTTAGGAAGAGTATGAGGTCTGTCTGAGACATCTTTTTCTCCATTCATTTGAATGTGGTTTTTTTTGTTGTTTTTTTTTTTGTTTGTTTTTGAGAGAGAGGGTCTCAGTCTGTCACCCAGACTGGAGTTTAGTAGTGCCATCATAGCTCACTGCAGCCTTGAACACCTAGGCTCAAGTGATCCTCCTGCCTCGGCCTTCTGAGTAGCTAGGACACAGGCACGCACCATCATGCCCAGCTAATTTTTTTAAGTTATTGTTTTATAGAGACAGAGTCTCCCTATGTTGCCAGGCTGATCTCAAACTCCTGGCCTCAAGCAATCCTCTTTCCTTGGCCTCCTAAATGCTGGGATTACAGGTGTGAGCCACTGTGCCTGGCCCCATTTCAAGGAGTGATTTGGAAACTATTTCTCTAAATGAGTGGTTGTCTCCTTCCTCACTTACCATTCTACTTATATTCTCTGAAAGCTGTGTTCTTGGTGGAGGAGGACAAGCTTAGCTGGAGGTGCGCATGTCCCTGTGATCCTCTACTAGAACTGTCACATCCACAAAAGCCTTGTGTGCACAAGCAAAATGATAGCCTCGGAAAGGAAAACATGTCTACGGTGTGGCACACAGTAGACAGGTTCTTAGTCAGTGTTGGTTCTTTTCCTTAGCTATTATGAGCCCTACCCTATACATATCTTATGTCATTTCATACTCACAGCAGCAGGATGATAATTCTGGAGTCATAAGGAGTGATGTTTGTGTTCCAGATTTGCCACTCAGCAAATACTGTGAATTTGTGAGTGAGCAAATGTGAATATTGTGTCAGTTCTCATGCCTATAGAATAAGGAAATCATAAGGATAAAATAAAATGATGCATGGAAAGCTCTTACTTAGCACAATATCTGGCACATAATAATTGCTCAATAAATATTAGTTAAAAGTGATGAGTTAAATATTATTGCCTCCACTTGAAACATGAGGCAACAGGGGTTAAGAGAGTTCCAGTAGCTCATCCAAGTCCTACATACATAGTTGAGGAACGGGAGGAGGGGGACAGAACTTTGATTCAAGTCTCTGTGACTTCAAAACCCCGTGATGAATCTGCACTGTGTTTTGGGATCTATTGTCTGCTGATATAACAGCAAGAATAAGCTATCTCTGTATCTACCAACCGGAATAGAAAGTGCTTCCTATGGCCAGGCATGGTAGCTCATGCCTGTAATCCCAATAACTTGGGAGGCTGAGACCAGGGGATGACTTGAGCTCAGGAGTTCGAGACCAGCCTGGCCAACACGGTGAATCCCCGTCTCTACTAAAAATACAAAAAATTAGCTGGGTGTAGTGGTGGGCACCTGTAATCCCAGCTACTCAGGAGGCTGAGGCATGAGAATCATTGGAACCTGGGAGGTGTTGGTTGCAGTGAGCCGACATTGTGCCTCTGCACTCCAGTCTGGGTGACAGAGTGAGACTTCATCTCAAAACAAAAAACAAACAAACAAACAAACAGAAAGTGCTTCCTACAATGCAGTAAGAGCCTAGGAATGGATATTGATTTCTACTTTATTCTCTTCTACTCCCTTTCCTAAGCTGACTTGCTGGAAACTCCATATTTTGACACTGCTTATTGATGGGATCCCAGTTTGCCAGCTCAGAGAAAGGAAGGTTTAGCTTAAAGGTACTAAGGTCCAGGATGCTCTATGTTATGCTACACTCTTTCTCCTGTTTTCTTAGACTATTTAACAAGGCCAGAAAAAAAAAAAAAAAAAAGGAAAGGGAAAGAAAAGTTAGCAAACGTAAGACAGAATTAGATTTCACAGCAGTCCCTGTGGACTTTTGCGAGTCTTATTAATGGGATTCCTTTATTGGATAAAGACAAAACACTCCCCCCGGAACATCCATCAAATGTCTTTTGGAAACAACAGTGGGATGGGTTTAAATATACATGAGTCAGGAACATCCAGATTACATTTCCAGGGAATTACCTAGGGATTTAAAAACTTAGGGGAAGAGAGTCTCGGCAACTAGCATTCTGGATTTCATACAAAGCGTTTCAACCAGTTAGACTCCGGGCATTGCCTTGCGCAGAGATGGTTCATTAAATAGTGCCGCCTAGCCCCAGGTGACGTGACCGGGTCAGAATGGTTCACTGTCACCATTTACTGTTCACAGCGTCATCCATACTGCCAGTCGGTGTGAGCTGATGGGAAGAGGACATGTAGGAGCCACACCCTCCCCTTGCTCTGAGAGGCAGCTCAGAGTCTCATTAGACTTCAGTGCAGGACCACTTGTTCCCTGAAGGCATCTTTTGTTGATCTTGCTGTTTGGAGACAAAATTATCCTGGAACAGATTTTTTTCTATTTTTAGGTACATTGTTGATTGTGAAACTGGAGTCTCCAGTGATCTTTTCATAAACATGCCAGAGACTGCCTCAAGAGACAAATGGACTGAAGTTCTTGCCCTGAGCAGTTTAGGGTGAGCTCAAAGGAATCTTGAGGAATCTGACATCTCAGGTTTCTGGGAGGAGAAGGGGACCGTGTAGAACTAACCTAGGAACGTATGGACTCTGTGGGTGTCCCTCTGGTTTTCTTATTCTCAGTTCTCCAGGAAAATTATGGGTGGCAGGAAGGACAAACTTTCTCAACGTGAATGAAGAAACCTGCAGACGAGGCCCCGGCTTCATATCTCTCCTGAGCATGAGTCCACTGCATAGGCTCTAAGACTTCACTAGCCTCCTGCCTGCAGAGGCCCTTGTAGAAGTTCCCATGGCTTGACCGGCCACCTTGGCACACTGCTGAAAGGAGAAGGCAGATAAATGCCAAAGTCAAAGTCAGATCCCTCCAACCCTCTAATTCATGTTCATCTTCAAAACGTCTTTCATCTGCAGCTTCATTTATTCCATCCTGGCCTGGCCTGTTTGTTTCCATGATTCAGAGGAAGCAGCACAGAGCTTGTCTATCATCCACGCACAGGCAGAGCTGCAGTGACCCTGGGAGGAGGTCCCAGCTGGGCTCCTGCTCTGCAGGGGCCCTGGCTTCGGGCCCAAGCCAATTGTGATCACTTTGTCTTCTTAGCAGTCCCTGTGGGTTCAGACTCTGTTGTAATTTATGGGCAAAACTCCTGCCTTCTGTCCACATCCTAAATCTCAAACTTGGTTTCTTCTCAACTGCAGATACCAGGATAAGCAAACTGAAACCACAAAAAGACTCCAACCTGGAAAATTTCGGCCTTCACCCCACCATCCCAACATAATGTGCATTAGAAGAAGGAGCTATGTCCCTCAATCTTGAAATCTTTTCTTTTTAGCAATCACCTGTTGTGGGATTATATCCAGACACCCAGGACTGCATTTTGAGACCACAGCACTTTTAGAGGAAAGCTCCAGATTGCTACTAGATTCCCTGTTGTACTCCATGGCCAGCTTCCTTTGGAGATGAAGCATCTAATACTTAGTTAAGTCTGCAAGTTTGAGCATGATTCAAACGTTGAATAAAACCTGAAGATGACAACTTTAATTATTAGGAGGATGCATCACTTTTATATTATATTTAATAGTACTTAAATCCAATTACAACCATGCAGCTTACAGTACTTTTCTTCAAAGCTATTTCTGTAAGGTAGCAAATGAACCATCTTGTAACTGCATCAAAAGGAAGGTGAGGCCTTCCTACAGTCAGCTGAACCTTGGCCTGACTCTGATCTGTGCTTCACGGCCACCTAAGTATCTAGGACATACGTACTTAGGTGGTTGTGTCCAGTAGTCTGTCCTTGTGTGCAATTGTGATAAAACTTAATGACATCTTATACAATCTGCTTAATTACCTTCAAAGAGACAATGGTGTACCTGGCCAGGAATGGTACCACTTAGGAAGCGAACAGAGGCAGGGAAGGACAAAGAAAAGAGCACCTTTTTCAGCTGCGTGCACTGATTCACGCCTGTAATCCCAGCACATTGGGAGACTGAGGCGGGTGGATCACCTGAGGTCAGGAATTCTAGACCCGCCTAGCCAACATGGTGAAATCCTGTCTCTACTAAAAATACAAAAATTAGCCAGGGTGGTGTCACACTCCTGTAATCCCAGCTACTCAAGAGTCTGAAGCAGAAGAATCATTTAATCCTGGGAGGTGAACGTTGCTGTGAGCCCAGATCGCACCACTGCACTCCATACTAGGTGACAGAGCAGACTCTGTCTCAGGGGGGAAAAAAACAAAAAAAAAAGAACACTTTTTCCAGAATAACTGGGGAAATTCTTCTCATCTTACATAAGAGGGCAAATTGCATATTGGATGGAGGGTTTGGTGGAAGTGGGAGGTAGTAATGTTAGCCCCATTTCTTTTTTTAGGAGAAAGAGTAGGCAAGCAATATTTGACCACAGCAGGTAGTAGTGAAAGGAACACCAACTTTCTTATTTTCATTCTACCCCCTTTTGTTGACAGCTATGGTCAGAGCAATCATTTTTTACATATATCACTATTGTACAGTAATCCATTCCCATGTCAATATTGGGGAATTCACATGTATTTTTTCCTTTTAAAGAGGTTTCAAAAAGTAATAGAATTAGAGAAATACTCATTTATTGAGTATGATGCACCTGATTCTACCCTTAGAATATCCCACTTTAGGGTGGGAGGAGGTCCTTCTTTTTGCTCCCTGGCGGTCCACTGGGGACCTTTCCTTTGAACTGGGAAGAGAATGTAGTCAAATGGCCCCTAGTGGCCTGAAGGAGTTACTGCAGTTTCCCTAGAATACACATCTTCATTATTGGTCTCTGAATTCAACAGAATTCCAGTGTGTATTTACTAAGGATAATGAATTTGTTACACAACAAAGAAAACAAATGCACCTGGAATTAGTATGCTGCACTCATTTGCAGTCTCACTAGGAGGAGCCCTTGCTTTTCACCAACAGTTACAATGCCAGTGGTCACAAGGATAACTTTGTGTTTTAAAAAATATGTAAAAATTAGCCCGGTGCGGTGGCTCACACCTGTAATCCTAGCATTTTGGGAGGCTGAAGCGGGTGGATCGCCTGAGCTCAGGAGTTCAAGACCAGCCTGGGCAACACGATGAAACTAAAAAAAAAAAAAATTAGCCTCGCCCTTCCTACTCGGGAGGCTGAGGCAGGAGAATTGCTAGAACCCGGGAGGCAGAGGTTTCAGTGAGCTGAGATCGTGCCACTGCACTCCAGCCTGGGCAAAAGAGCAAGACTCCGTCTCTTAAAAAAAATGTAAAAATTAATTTCTAACACTTATCAAAATAATACGTTTATATTCTTGCTTGTTTCAGAAAGATTTTAGGATCGAACAGGAATATGTAAATTACAAAAGAATATATAAAGGCAAAGTAGAAACATAAGAAAAATGTAAATGGAAGCTCTGAATTAAGTTAATTCTCCAAAAGATAGTATGCCCTTCTGTTTCAGAAATTTCTCTCTGAGATTATGATTTTGCTACTCATCCAATGAGCTTATTGTCAGATTTGCCCAGAAATGAGGCACACAACTATTAATATTATTCTCCTCTGCCCCGTTAGAACACTTACTCTGTTAAATACATAGTAATGATCCTAAGTTTCATAGTGTCCACAAAACTCTATGGCATAGCTTAAATTAAAAAAACAGACCAACTATAACGACAAAAGCCAATATGCCCTTAATTTCTTCATGTTACAAACATGCTACGAATTCCTGGCCAGGAGTAGTGGCTATCTGTAAGCATTTTGGGAGGCCGAAGTGGGAGCATCTCTTGAGGCCAGGAGTTTGAGAACAGCTTGGACAACGTAGCCAGTCTCTACAAAAAAAAAAAAAAATTTAAATTTAACCGGGTATGGTGGTACATACCTATAGTCCCAGCTACTCAGGAGGCTAGGGCACGAGGATCACTTGAACCAGGATTTTGAAGTTGCAGTGAGCTATGATTTCACTACTGCACTCCAGCCTGAGCAACAGAGCAAAGCTGTCTCTTAAAAATAAATAAATAAAAATAAAGTAAAGAATTCCTTAGCTCACACTTGGTTTGGGTTGGGCTAAAGAAGAAATGAACTCATTTTTTCACCTCTTATTTCCAGAAATCATGTATTAGGCAAGAGTATAAGGCCATATTTTTCATTTTTCAAAAATCACAAGAATAACACTCTAATCCAGAATAACAAGAAAGGAAGAACAAAACTGAAATCACAGGACTTAAGAAGACTTTGTGAACCCAAATTCCTAGGTTTTTCACAGTTTTCTTTTATGTAAGCAAATACTTCCCGACCAACTTTTTATTCTGACTCCAGATTTTTTGATTCAGGATTATGGGCAGACTTTCTGACTTCTGTGACTTTTTTCTCTTAAAAACTCTGGTCATTCACAGTGAGTAGGAGGCTTTTTTGTGTCTGTTAAAACAATTGTCTCTTTTCACAAACTGGCATTTCTGCCATTTTGCATAACATTACAGAGCTCTTTCTCTATGGATATGAAAAGATAAGGCTAGAGTTATATTCTGTGACTTCTCTTTTTTCCCTCTGTGAACTTTGAAAATTTCAGACTGGTCTCCAGTTAACTTAGACAGTTTATTTTGGGCCGGGCACAGTGGCTCATGCCTGTAATCCCACACTTTGAGAGGCAGAGGTGGATGGATCACCTGAGGTCAGGAGTTTAAGACCTGTCTGACCAACATGGTGAAATCTCATTTCTACTAAAAATACAAAAATTAGCTAGGAGTGGTGACGCACACCTGTCATCCCAGCTACCCGGGAGTCTGAGGCAGGAGAATCACTTGAACCCGGGAGGTGGAGGTTGCAGTGAGCTGAAATCATGCCACTGCACTCCAGTCTAGGTGACAGAGCAAGACTCTGTCAAAAAAAAAAAAAAAAAAAAAGAAGAAGAAGAAGAAGAAAGAAAGAAAGAAAGAAAAAGAGAAAAGAAAGTTTATTTGGCCAAGGACATGCGCCCAAGGTGGTCAGAGTGCAGCTTGGTTTTACACATTTTAGGGAGACATGAGACATCAATCAGTATATGTAAGAAGTACATTGGTTCTGTCCAGAAAGTCAGGGACAACTCGAAGCAAGGAGGGGACTTTCAAGTCACAGGTATGTGAGAGACAAATGGTTGCGTTCTTTCGAGTTTCTGATAAGCCTTTCCAAAGGAGGCGATCAGAACATGCATCTATCTCAGTGAGCAGAGGGATGACTTGACTAGTATGGGAGGCAGGTTTGCCCTGAGCAGTTCCCAGCTTGACTTTTCCTTTTAGCTTAGTGATTTGGGGAGCCCAAGAGATTTTCCTTTCACACCTCCCTATCTGGTTCTCTTCCCTGTTTTCACTTGTTGACATACAGCATACCAGATTTGAGATCAATAGCATATTGTGCTGAGACACAAGCCCCAGAAGCAGTAAAGAGGGCACGAGGCGGCATCTCTTTACCAGAGATCACAAGACGGCAATCTTCACCTATCTCTTCAGTGAGAGTCAGGACCACCGATTCTCAGTGAGTTTGGGAAGAGTTAGCTTTCTTTTATTCCTTTGTTATGAATAAATAATATGTTTATGAAACATATGTCGTTTAGAAAAGGATCTACTTAATTAAATTTACTGCTGCTATCGGCTTAACAGGATAACAAGCTGGTGAAACAAAAAATACCAATATGCAACTCCAGAATCACGTGAGAGGCAAAGAATATTTTGCTACAGTGACATATCTAAAAATGTTACCTCTCTGTTAGAATTAAACCTCTTACGTCTCTCTAAGTCCATCTGAAAGGCAGACAAAATCAATTAGCAACCCTTTCACCCTCTGGCAAAAGAGAAATTTTTGCAAGAATGCCTTCCAGAAGCTATCAGTTGTTTGGTTATTGGCTGTTTGGCTGTGTGTAGGCTTAGACACAACTTTTGGTCTTCCCTGGGGGACAGGAACTGGCTCCATCCTGTCTCTCCTCTACCTTTGTAGGCTGAGTTCTCCACCCTTGGGGCGAGGACCACTGCTCGTCCCTGTTTGGGGTCAGCTGTCAGAAGACAGATCTGTTTAATATTTAGCTTTGAAGGAAATTGGCTGAATCAAAGATGAAAAGGGTCAGCTCCAAGTGATGGGGAAAAACAAAAACAAGTCTCAATTGTTTCAACATTTTCATAGAAAAATAAAACGATAAAGTCAATGTGGGTGAAAGAGATAGAGAAAAAATGGAAAGAGAGAGAGAGTTGGAGAAGAGAGAGAGAAAGAGAGAGGGAGAGACAGAGATAGATAGAGAGAGAGAGAGAGAGAGAGAGAGTCAGGGAGACACAGAGAAAGAAAGATCTCCAAATTCCCAAATACCATGTCGAGCTGCAGGACTGGCCATTATTTCCAGTGAATAAACAATTCATCATAATTAAACAGATCTCATTTTATTATTCTCACATGTGCCTGGATGCAGGCATAAAGTTCAGAAACACAAGTGATTCTCAGCTCTTCGATGACAGTCCTAGAACAGAGCTTCTCAACTTTAACGTGCATACTAACCACCAGGAAACCTTGTCAAAATGCAGATTCTGAATCACTGGGTATAGAGTGGAATCTGCAACTCTGCATTTCCACCAGGACCCCAGCTACACTTCCTGCAACTCTTCCCCCAGTGGACCATCTAGATGCATTGTTTTCCTAAACAGCAAATACATTCAGAGACGACTTGTATTTGACGACTTGTTTTAAAGTCATCCCCAGAAAAAGGTGAAGGAGTAGACCATAAAGCTGCATACATGACAATTATATGACGGGAAGGAAAGTGGGGCTTTTTGTTATTTTATTTTATTATTTTCTTTTTGAGACGGAGTCTCATTCTGTCGCCAGGCTGGAGTGTGTGGCACCATCTCGGCTCACTGCAACCTCTGCCTCCTGGGTTCAAGCAATTCTCCTGCCTCAGCCTCCTTAGTAACGGGATTACAGGTGCCACCACCATGCCCAGCTAATTTTTGTATTTTTAGTAGAGACGAGGTTTCCCCATGTTGGCCAGGCTGGTCTCAAACTCCTGACCTCATGTGATTGCCTGCCTTGGCCTCCCAAAGTGCTGGGATTGCAGGCGTAAGCCACCACACCCGGCACCATTTTTTTTTTTTTTAAACGAAGGGGCCAGGTACAATGGCTCACACCTGTAATCCCAGAACTTTAGGAGTCTAAGGCAGGAGAATTGCTTGAGCTCAGGAGTTGAAGACCAGTCTGGGAAGCACAGAGAGACCTCATCTCTACTAAAAATTTAAAAATGTAGCCGGGTGTGGTGGCATGCGCCTATAGCACCACCTACTTGGGAGGATCACTTGAGCTTGAGAGATTGAGGCTGCAGTGAGCTACGATTGTGCCACTGCACTCCAGCCTGGGCAACAGAGGGAGACCCTGAAAAAAAAAAAAAAGATAAAGAAGGAAGAAAAAGAAAGAAAGAGAGAGAAAGAGAGAGAAAGAAAAGAA
>NW_012116188.1:480904-521545 GCF_000951035.1 Colobus angolensis palliatus
ATTTTCAAAAGCGTTTTAGGGCAATTTTTTACGCAGCAGTAGACAGTGACTACAATTGCTTGAGGTATTTTAAGATACGTAGAAAATAGGCCAGGTGCAGTAGCTCATGCCTATAATCCCAGCACTTTGGGAGGCCAAGACAGAGGGATCACAAGGTAGGAGATCGAGACCATCCTGGCTAACATGGTGAAACCCTGTTTCTACAAAAATACAGAAAATTAGCCAGGCATGGTGGTGGGTGCCTGTAGTCCCAGCTACTCGGGAGGCTGAGGCAGGAGAATGGCGTGAACCTGGGAGGGGAGCTTGCAGTGAGTCAGGATTGCGCCACTGCACTCTGGCCTGGGCGACAGAGCAAGACTCGTCTCAAAAAAAAAAAAAGAAAAGAAAAGAAAAAGAAAAAAGATATGTGGAAAATAGAAAGGACTTGTCTTACTAGACAATCTGCCCTGTCCCAGCAACGACTGCTGGATGATGGAAGTTTATGCCTGTGGCCCTGGGAGGGTCACCTGTCCTCTTAGATGCCTTTCATTCTGCCCAGTGCCTCCTTGAGCAAAGGCCCATCTCCTGGCTCCTGATCCCCATGATATTTTAGTGCCCGGGGAGATTTTTTATCAGATTTGAGCTGCAATGTCATATTTTCTGACTCTCGCTTCTGTTATTTCCAACAGGTCATTTGCCTTGTAAACAACCATGTGCCGGAATAACAGGAAGAACCAACATTTGTATCATATCTGACAGCTTTATTTATTTTCCAGATGTTTATTTGGAAACTTCTAGGTCTTTGGAGAGAACTGAGGTAACTGGCTAAGGTCACTCATTAAGGGAAAGGGAGATTTAAAACAGAACCAGGTATTCAGCCTCTGAGTCCTAAGTCAGCAATGATAGGAATAAATGATTCACAGGCTAAGAATAAATGATTCATTGTAATTAAACAGATATTATTGACATTAGTTTGGCTGAAATTATAGTTAGAATTAAAAGTAGTACAACTCATTTTATGTATTTAAAAAGTTATCATTTCAATGGTTACCAATTTAAATTGCCCCACCTCAGATATGTGAAATTTTACTACATGTCTAAAGGAGTTCTGGGTTGCCTGTTTATGTCATTCTGATCTTCTTTTCATTCACCATTAACTCTTTTCTTGAAATGACACTTATTAATAAATCAGGAGTCAGGCTTTTTTTTTTTTTTTTTTTGAGAAAGGTTCTCATTAGGTCTCCCAGGCTGGAGTGCAGTAGTGCAATCATAGCTTACTGCAGCCTCAAACTCCTGGGCTCAAGCAATCCTCTTACCTCAACCTCCTCTACAGTAAAAAGTCACCACACCTGGCTAATTTTTCTAATTTTATTTTTTGTAAAGATGAGGTCTTACTATGTTGCACAGGCTGGTCTCAAACTCCTGGCTTCAAGCAATCCTCCCACCTCAGCCTCCCAAAATAATGGGATTTCAGGCATTGTGACACTGTGCCTGGCCAGTCAGGCTGTTTTCTAAGTACTTTACATATCAAAACTTGTTTAATTCTCATTAAAACTCCATGAGGTGGATTTAATTGTTTTCCCAATTTTATATACAGAGAAACTGAAACACAAAGAAGTTAACTGACTCATCTCCTTATCAGTAATCTATTGCTACATAACAAACCAACCATATTTAGTGGGTTGAAACAATTGTGGCAGGGCTCATGCCTATAATCCCAGCACTCTGGGAGGCCGAGAGGGGTGGATCGGAAGGTCAAGAGATCGAGACCATTCTGACCAACATGGTGAAATCTCGTCTCTACTAAAAATACAAAAATTAGCCAGGCATGGTGGTGTGCACCTGTAGTCCCAGCTACTAGGGAGGCTGAGGCAGGAGAATCGTTTCAACCTGGGAGGTGGAGGTTGCAGTGAGCCAAGATTATACCATTGCACTCCAGCCTGGCAACAGAGCAAGACTCCATCTCAAAAAACAACAACAACAACAACAACAACAAAAATTGCAGTTGTTTCTTTTTCTCACTAATCTACAATTTTGGCAAAGATCCACAGGAATGACTTGTACCTGCTCTCTGTGGTATCAAGGGGAGCAGCTCATCTGGGGTCTAGAGGACCCACTTTCAAGATGGCTGACATGACCAGTAAGTTGGTTTCTGATCTCCTGGGAGCTAGGGACTTCAGTTCTCTCTGTGTCAGCTTTTCCTCTGCGGCAAATTGGGTTTCCTCATAGTGTGGTGGCTGGATTCTCAGTGGTAGTGTTCTCAGAGGACCAGGTGGAAGTGCATAGGGCTTTTATGACCTAGACTCAGAAATCACAAATTTGTGGAAGCTGTCACAAAGGCCAGCCTAGATTCAAAGAGAGAAAAAATTGTCTCCACCTCTTGTTGGGTGAGTGGCAAGGCTCTAGAAGATTCTGCAAGAGCATGCAGAATGGGAAATATTGCTGTGGCCATTTTTTGAAAAAGACATTTTTTGAAAAATCTGCCACACACTGCTAATTGAGATAGGGTGTATTCAAACTCAAGTCACCTCACTTCAGAGTCTATGCTAATCACACCTTAATACTCACTCCTCCTTTGATGCTTCGCCTATGAAGAGAAGAGTGGACACTTATCATTTCTCTAGTCCATAGCAGAGGGCTTTCTTATTGAGAGTTACACAGATTTTGATCTCTGACTGAGAAAGGTATAGCTGTCTTCCTTTCAATTCCAAAAGTAAATAAAACAAAAATTTTAAAGTCCGTTTGAAAATGAAAACTGTGCAGGATGACCAGGCGCAGTGGCTCACACCTGTAATCCCAGCACTTTGGGAGACCAAGGCAGGAGGATTTATTGAGCCCAGGAGTTCAAGCCCAGCTTGGTGTCTCTATTTAAATAAATAAAACACAAAACAAAACTGCGCAGGAGTGTTCTCACTCTTTAGTACACATCACAATCACCCAAGGAGGCTGTGGAAAATGTAGGTTGCTGCTTTCACTGCAGAGATTTTAATTCATAAGATTTGGGGGTTGATGAGGAGATGCAGTGGTTCATGCCTATAATCCCAGCACTTTGGGAGGCTGAGGTGGGAGGATTGTTTGAACCCAGGAGTTCAAGACCAGCCTGGGTAACATAGCAAAACCCCATCTTTGCAAAACAAAATTTAAAAATTAGCTCAATGTGGTGTTGCGTGCCTGTAGTTATAGCTACTCAGGAGGCTGAGAAGGGAGGATTTCTTGAGCCAGGGAGTTTGAGGCTGCAGTGAGCCATGATTGCACTACTGCATTCCAGCCTGGGTGACAGAGTGAAAGCCTCTGTCTCAAAAAGTAATAATAAGAAGAAGAAGATTTGAGGATACAGCCCAGTAATCTGCATTTTCTTCAGCATCCTGATAGACTATGATGCAGATGATTAGCACCATGCTTTGAGAAATGACTTCGACATTTTCCGTTCTTTAAAGTTGCTAGCCAGCAACTTTAAACACTCTTCCTGTGTTTTGAATTCCCTATCTTTCAAGTCCGCACCTTCTGACTTTCCCTTTCTCCCTTTCACAGAAACATTCTTTTCAGCCTCCTTGGCAGCTAGGGTTCAGGGGATGTAGTCCAGACCTAGCCAACCAGGTGCAGCCCCATAAGACTGCATCTGAAGCAAATGTGTCCAAAACCCATGGTGCAAGCAGATACCCTTGGGGTTCCAGAGACAGAAGTAATGGCATTTCCAAGAGTAGAGTCCAGAACTCAGCATCAGAAAGCATTTTTCAGTGTCTGTGCCCTCTACTAGGCCACTGTGTTCTGAGTACTCTTCCTGGATCCATTGCTTCTAAGACTTCTTTTCTGGCTCTTCCAGGGAACCTGTGAGTGGTTTTTTTTTTTTTTTAAATAAATTTCATTTACTTAAACTTGCTGCAGATGGTTTCTGTTGTTTGCAACTGAAGAAGGCAACTACTGGTATAAAGTATTTCTTGCCTTGAAGTTCTCCTTATAATCACCCTCCCTAACAGCAAAGTCTATGCTTCATTTATAAAATGCTTCTCCTTTGATATTGGTTTATGGTTGGTTGCTTCATATTGGTAAATAGGAAAGCATGTTTTTAGTTTTGTTTTTGTTTTTGTTTTTTTTAAATCTCACTTTGTCACCCAGGCTGGAGTGCAGTGGTGCAGTCATGGCCAACTGCAGCCTCCACCTCCTCGGCCTAAGCAATCTTCTCATTACAGCCTCCCAAGTAGCTGTGGCCACAGGTGTACACCACCATGCCCAGTTATTATTATTATTTTTTTCCTAGAGACAGGGTCTCCCTATGTTACCCAGGCTGTTCTCAAACTCTTGGGCTCAAGCGATCCTCCCACCCTGGCCACCCAAAGTGTTGGGATTACAGGGATGAGTCACTGCCCCGGCTGAAAATATGTTTATATCTACAAATGTTAGTACTTGTGCTGATTATTTTAAGTGTAAATTTCTAATGCACAGGCCTTCTGTCCCTTTGGCTGGTTTTGAATAACCCTGAGCACTCCACTCTACATGAACAACTCCTTTATTATGAAACAAACATCAGTTACACTGGGTCTCAAGGTAACATAAAGATTTCCAAAATCAATTAAATGCTTAATTAACAACAAATGGTACTTGGTATAACATATTCCACAATAATAAAAATAATTTATCTACGCCTGGAGACAGATATCTGAAGTCCCATCTACTTAAGAGTCTGAGGCTGGAGGATGGCTTGAACTCACAAGTTTAAGACCAGCCTGGGTAATACACAGTGAGACCCCCATCTCTAAAAATAATACTAATTTAAGAAGAAGAAGAATTTAGACAACACTGCAGTTTGTCATAATGAAATCTGATCTCTGACACTATTTGAGCCAGTCTTTCCACAGTGACAAAGAAAGAAAGGGACAGATAAATTCAGGGAACTGAAGCTGAAGAAACTTTATTTGTTTATGAGTACCTAGATTAATCACAGGTCACCTAGGGAAAGACTCCCTCCGAGTCTGTCTGTATTTAGATAGGGGCTCATGTTAGAGTATGACTCATGGAAAGCCCCAGAGCCTCAGGAGAGTGAGCGGACATTTCAGATACCGCTAGTGTTGGAATATGGGACAAGAACTATTGTCCAATGGTACATTATGAGACAGAATGTCATTGAACAATCTAAGTTAAGGTTATTTCATCGAAGAACAAAATATAGATAGGTTGAAAAGGAGAACAGAAGAAATAAGCCTTTCCTTATTAAAGTGGCTGTCTTTTTCAATGATCCCTCTGAAGGTCCACTTTCTTTTGCTAGATAGTATTGTACTCACATTTCTTTTTCTTTGTTTTCTGTTTTGTTTTGTTTTGTTTTTTGAGATGGAGTCTCACTCTGTTGCCCAGTCTGGAGTACGGTGGCAGGATCTCTGCTCACTGCGACCTCCACCTCCTGGATTCAAGCGATTCTCCTGCCTCAGCCTCCCGAGTAGCTGGGATTACAGGCGCATGACACCATGCCCAACTAATTTTTGTATTTTTAGTAGAGACAGGGTTTCACCAGGTTAGCCAGATTAGTCTCTAACTGCTGACCTCAGGTGATCCACTCTCCTTGGCCTCCCAGAGTGTTGGGATTACAGGCGTGAGCCACTGCGCCTGGCCTCACATTTCTTATATAGACAAAATAATATAAACTTCTGGGGCATAAACACAGCTCATTATCCTAAAACTCCAATAATCCATAGTGACAGCATGATAAAATAAACTAGACCTCAGTGCAGATGGTAAACATGGGTGCTGGTTATTAAAACATAGGCTGTCAAGTCTAAACCCATCCTACTGTCATCGGCTTCCTGAGGCTGGGTGGTGTTTATCCTTTGCCAGCTGACTTTGTGTGAGGCTCTGCCATTGGGGGACGGTAGAGAGGGGCTGTGAGGCTGGATGAGGGAGAAGAGAAAGGCTGCTTCCTGTTTGCGTCTTTCTCTAGACAGTAGCAGTTAGTTCCAGTAGCAGCCACTGAATCTAGTCGGCAACTTTTCCAGCACTCCCAGAACAAGCTTTATTATACCTTCTGAGTATCACCTGACAGGGGCTGTCCTCGGAGGCTGAGTGTCAGCCACTGGGGGCCCTCAGAGTTCCCAAGGCACCAGTATCCCCCTCTTCTCACAGGTCTAAATTTTCGCTCCATGGACTCTTCCTCCAAACTTCTATGTTTTAGTCATTTCATCCTCTTTTCTTTGATCTTCCAGCTTTAGGGGCTGTAGCTGCCATGAAGCAGTTGATATCTTAGTATTCCCTTTTGCCTTTAGAATTCCTCAATACCTAGCTAACAATTGCTTCTATTAAATTCTCTCTTCTAAAAAGCTGATGTGGTTCCTACCTCTAGCATGGACCCTGATGACACAGATGGTCTCCTCTGTCCTCAGGTACATGAACCCTGAGATCAGTGCTGGTTTGAAACTCAGGACACAGTTTCTTGACAAACATCCTGGAATTAGAGGCAGGCTTAATGCAATAGTCAATTTCAACTTCCATGAGTTCAGGCTGGTTGCAATGGCTCACACCTGTAATACTAACACTTTGGGAAGCTGAGGAAGGAGGATTGCTTGAGCTCAGGAGTTTGAGACCAGCTTAGGCAACATAGTGAGGCCACACTATGTTGGTATTTAAAACATTAAATTCCATTTTTAAAGTTATAAATAAACTTCCATGATTTAAATAACTCTGTTCTCAATGTATTATAATTTTCTCTTTGGAAAGTCCTGAGCCAAGAAATCATTGAATTTCCTGATGTAGAAGAAGAATGCCTTCCCAGAAAGCTGAAGTTATTTACCCAAATGTATACTGTGTATTAGTACCAAGGACAATAATTCTATATAGATCTTTTACTTATACCATTTATAGAAACTCAGAAAAAAAGTCTCAGTGGAAAGTGTGACAATTATATTACTCTTGGGATAATTTGGACAAGTTCTCCTGCTAAAGACAATCAGAAAATCTGGGGAAATTATTTTTTAAATCTCCTAGAAGGTACCAAAAAGCTAACCAAGATAAGATTTAACTAAGCTAAATCATGAATAAGACAGAAGCCTCATGGGTCTGGGAGGACAAAAATAGGTGTTCCAGGCTCATGAAGTGTGGAACACTCTGGTAAACCCTTGGACCTTTAATTGAGAACCAGAAAGGATGAACACTAGCAGAAAAAAAAGTCAGTCCTCAAATAGATTTCTGCCCAATTTCAAACAAGATGACACAAAAAATTCCACTCCTAAAACTGGATTCAGGTGATTCAAAAGTACTAGTGCACTGAGGTGCCTGGAAGAAGAAAAAAACTTCTCTGGAGACAAAGTTCTCGTATAACTTCTACAAACAGTTTTACAAATACAATTTCCAGTACAAAATTAAAAGACATCCAGGCACAAAAAGAGACAAAACAACATAAATAAGAACTACACCAAAAAAAAAAGAGAAAAAAAGGAAAGAAAACAGACATAAAGAGACTCCAGATAATAGAATTATTGTAAAATAAGAATTCTCTTCTAGAGCTTGAGAAAGAGAATGGATAATCCTGTTGAAACCTTGATTTCAGACTTCTAGTCTCCAGAACTGTGCAAAAATAAATGTTCATTGTTTTAAGATAAAAAAAAAAAAGAATTTCAAATACGTTCTTTAAGATAGCTATGCTTACTATGTTCAAGGGAGTTTTTAAAAAGATTAAAAATTTTGAAAGATAATTGGAATGTAAAAAACATGAAACAAGAGATTTGAAAAGGAATCAAATAGAAATTCTAAAACTGAAAAATACAAAACCAAAGTTATCATCTCAATGAATAGATATAACAGCAGTTTAGACAGGGCTGAAGAAAGTATCAGTGAAATGGAAGATAAACCAGAAGAAAATATATAGCATGAAACACAAATAATCAAAAGGATAGAAAATACAGAAGTGAGGATGAGAAAGAAAGTAATCCTCCAAAGAAGCTTAGAGATGCAGGAAGAAATGAAAAATGACATAGAATTAAGTGGGTAAATCTAAAGTAAAGTTGACTGTACCAAAGTCAGAGGGGGAATGAGAAGATATAGGTCAAAGTATACAAAGTAGCAGATATGTAGGATAGACAAGTTGAAAGCTCTAATGTTCAACACGAAGACTATAGTTAATGGTGTACTACACTCGGGATTCTTGCTAAATAAATATATTATAGCTGCTCTTGCCACAGTGGGAGGAAATGTGTAACTATGTGAGATGATGGTTATGTTAATTTGTTTCACTATAGTCACAATTTACTCTCTCTCTCTGTTATATATGTATAAACCATCATATTATATGTCTTAAATATATACAATAAAATTTATTTAAAAAATAACTGAACAACACAATACGGTTAAAGTTTTGTAGTCTTTAAAATATGTATAGAATTACAATTCCCACCTCCTCCTCATTTTCATTTTTTATTTATTTTTATCTTTTAATTTTTTGAGACAGAGTCTCACTCTGTCACCCAAGCTGGAGTACGTTGACATGATCTCGGTTCACTGCAACCTCCGCCTCCCAGGTTCAAGCAATTATCCTGCTTCAGCCTCCTGATTAGCTGGGATTACAGGTGCCCACCATCATGTCCAGCTGATTTGTGTATTTTTAGTAGAGACAGGGCCTCACCATGTTGGCCAGGTTGGTCTCAAACTCCTGACCTCAGGTGATCTGCCCACCTCCGCCTCCCAAAGTGCTAGGATTACAGGTGTGAGCCACTGTGCTCAGCTTCATTTTCAAAAGAAAATAAAAATAAAAAGAAGAAGGGAAAGAAAATTATACTAAAATATGACCTGATCAGAAATTCCCTCAGATTGTCTTCCATGGGGAGAGCAAATGCTTTCTTTTTTTATCTGCCAGTGACTCTTTAGCAGAGTTTAAGATTAGGTTCCAGAAAATCTGGAAAATACACAGAAAGCCAAGAAGCAGAGGTGGAGATCTTTCTTGCTCCCAAGGAATAGTAAAAAGAGTTGCTATTATTAAGTGCTTACTATATTTCAGACACTGTTGTAAATGCTTTGTAGATATTATCTCATTCAATTCTTATTGCAGTCTGATGAAGTAAGGTTTAATTTTCATAGTCTGTTTTATAGATGAGGAAATGGAAACAAATAAAGTGTTAGTAAATTATTAAAGTGACGGCTAGAGTGAGTGGGGACTAGAGTCTGAAGCATCTTGTACTGCTGCTATTCACAGATCCCTTTCCAACTTCATCCCCTTCCAACTTCACTCCTCATAATTCTTCACATACAATATCCCTAGCGGTTTCTGCAACTTCAGACTATTTAGCACCACTGCTTCCACTGGAAAAGGGGCTCTTATCTGGGTTTTCAGAGGCCATGGATTCTGACTCACATTAGTTTTCACATTAGGGAAACTGTGTGTGGGTCACAAGCACTGAGTAGCTGGAGGTTGCCAGCATCCATCTGATTGGTGGTCGTTAGGTGGTCAAATGCCTAGAGGCATTTGAGACCAGTCGTGGTGCCCAGAGAATCATTCCTCTTATGCTAAATACTGCCTTGGCAACAGAAAGAAGTCATTCTTCCCTCTCTTCATGGGATGATAAAAGCCAGAGAGAGAGACTAAACTTCCATATATTTTTGTAGCAGGGGATGAGGACTTCTAATTTTGAAGTTGAACTCCATTGGCCTCTGTTTGGAGACAAGATCTGGACTACTGATGTGTTCTCTCCTGTTTTGCACTCAAGTATCCTAGAGATGTGCCCTTTGCTGTGATACCAGTAGTCATTTGTGCACATATTTAATAATACTTATATTTCAGCCAGTTTTGCATTGATAGAAATGCCTGAGGCTGGGTAATTTACAAAGAAAAGAGGTTTATTTGGCTCACGATTCTGGTGGTTGGGAGGTTCAAGAGTGAGCAGCTGCATCTGGGGAGGGCCTCAGGCTGCTTCAACTCATGGCAGAAAGCAGAAGGAGAGTGGATGTGTGCAGAGAAATCACACAGCAAGAGAGGAGGCCAGAGAGTAACTGAGGAAGCCAGACTTTAACAACCTGCTGTCTCAGGAACTAATCCATTCCTGTGGGAGCCAGAACTCACTCCCTTCATGGTGAATGGGGAAGAGAAGGCATTACTCTATTCATGAGAGATCTGGTCCCATGGCCCAAATGCATTCCACTATGCCCCACTTCCCAACACTGCCACATTGGCGATTAAATTTCAACGTGAGTTTTAGCAGGGTCAAACCACATCCAAACCATAGCACCTTATGTCTAAACTTAATTGAACTTTATTAAAAATCAAATGCAAGAAGGAAATAATAGTATCTAAAAGTTTGGTGGGGGCCCATCCCCTACCTCCATCCTTTAATTCAGTTGCTTGTTGTGTTTGCGGTTTTGCCTGAGGACACACAATTGCCCTGTCATGGCCCTCACCATTCAGGAACTTCCAGATTCTTTCATTCAGGTGGATCTGCCCTGCCAGATGAGGCTGGCCCTTCTGTCTCAATGCTCCCACAAAATCCTGTGACCTCAAAGAGATAGGGGAGGTCTTCACACTGAGGGCCACTGCCAAAAAAATTGTAATTTTGTTGGGCATTTTAAAATGCATTTTTTTAGGAGTGAACATCTGGAAAGTTCTTTCCCCAGAAAGTTGCATAGCAAGAGCTATTCCTTCCACTAGGTCTTTGGCAAATGACTGTCCTAACCACTCTATCAAAAATTATAAGCACCCCCCAACTGTCAGTGGTCTACACCTGACCCTATTTTAGTTCTCTACACAGAACTGATCATGGGATGAAATATACAATATTATACTTGATTATTCCCATTTCCTGCTTTCAAAAGGGAAGGATTTTTGTTTTGCTTACTGCCATAGTCACATAGCACAGAGGAGTGCCTGGAACTCTGTAGAAACCTGCAACTATTTGCTGAACGAATTATTGTATACTGCTCAGAAATTAACCCAATATTATGCTCATTGAGGCACACATGCACACACACACACTTTGAAGTGCAAGGATGTTTGTGCCCCAGCATAGTTGGGATGTTCTGCATGTAGATATATTTTAGTCTTGGAGAACGCTGAAATACTAAGGGTTTATCCATGTAACTATGGAGTCTCATGCAGGATCACCTTACCTTATTGGAACAACGTGGTTCCTCTCACCATGGCCCTTTGCCTGAGGTGAAATGTATTCACCTTCTCTTTTTCTTTCCTCCAACAATCTATTTTTTCCTCCCGACACATACAGTCACACAGTCCTTGACCTTTTACCTTTGGTAAAGGCACGGATTCAGTCTTTACAGAGGATCTGGGTGCTGTGAAAGAGAGGGACGGCCACCTCTCAATCTGGGAGGTGCAACCAGGACTGAGTCTGAAAGCGCTTCAGAGATGTGGGAAGGACTGTGATCATGCCAGACACTCAGCATGGCACTGGACTTGGGTCCAAATGCCTTCAAATTAGTCTGACCACAATTCATGCAAAGGTTTTGAGATCTCATTCTGCATTCATAGATCAGCCTTGTTTATAAGTCAGCTCACGGTTCAACAAACATCATTCTCCCCCAGAGAGGTGTGTTGGGCACAGACAACCAAGTTTGGCAGTGTGCATCTCTCAGAGCAATAAATATCTGACACACAAACAGATGACAGCGACGAAAATGGTGCTTTCTTTGGGGAAACAGCCAGATAGCAAAAGGACAATTTCAGAAGTGGCCCATTAGCTGCTGTGTCCAACTTAGAGCCGACAAATACATCAGTTGTTGCTATACCTTTTTCTTCAAAATTCTACCTAGCAGGGACTAAAATGAGTTTTTCTTTAATAAGGAATCAAATTCTTTAAGAATTTGGGAAGATCTAGAGGAATCAAATTCCTCTAGATTCAAATGTAGCATATTTTCTCACTTACCCTTGAAACCTCACATCAAGTCCTCAAAACTTGTGACAAATGTGTTTGCTCCTACTGCTGTTGGTGCCCTGGGTATCTGGAGTCCCAACCCTAAAACATCCCTCTAGGCAGCAGAAACAAGGCTGCGCTGGCTGGCGACGTGGGGGCATGCACTTTGTCTGGGGTTTATGGTTCAATAAGCAGAAGTGACTCACTGACATAAGAAAGTGGCTCGAATTCGACAGGGGTGCAATCAATATGGATATTTTGGGCTACCCTTCATGCTTCAGCAAGTATCCCGGATGCCTGTTATCGTCCTCTTTGTTCACCCTTATTGTCCAGACAACCTCACAATAGAAACTGCATATACTTCAGATCCAATCACAGTTTAATAAACTCACTCTTCCCCGCTAGCTCTTAGGAAAATGTATACACTGGCCCAGAAAGGTCTGTCTGTTCAGCTCAGTGATAGGAGACGGGAAGGGAAAAAATGCAAAGCCATTTTGCTTATCATCTCCTTTTGCTCCTGTTTCTCCAGGCACCCTCTGGCAATCTCAGTTGAAATCTGGCTTTAGAGCTACTTAAGCCAGGCTCCATTTCCTCCTGGTGACACATTCCTGATAGCCCTGCCCCGATGGCAGTCAAACACCGGAGGGCTGTGGGCTCTCCGCTAGGCCAGTTGACTTCGGATCTCTGCCTTTGTGTTCTCTCTTTCCTCCTTTCATTTATGACCCTCTCTTTTCATGCACACATACAGACACACAGAGCAAGAGAGAGAGAGGAAACTTTTTAGGAATATTGCAAACTATTTAACTCCATGGTCAAAATTTTTTTCTTCCTGTCCTTTTTTTTTTTTTTTTTTTTCTTATTCTACTATTTGCATCCCCTTCCTATGGTTTTGCTCCTTCTTGGGTCTGCATCATGCCGAGTGCAGGGAACATTCTATGCTCTATAGTCGGTCTCCAGCCTTGATGGCAGAGCTGTTTCCCAGCTCCTGATACCACTCGCTCTTCTCACCAGCAGAGCCCTTTGAACTTGTCGTTGGCATCTGTCACTTTCCTCCTCAGAAGCGATCTCCTCTTCTAAACTGTAAGCTTCCTAAGGGAGGGAGTAGGATTGTACTCATTTTTGAATCTCCCAAGTACCTAGCAACATGCCTTGCTTTTGCAAGTGGTTTTGATGAATGACCAAATGAACATCTACAATGAAACCTGTTCTCTTCTCCCTCCACTTAGCTCTTTCTGTTGTTCTTTAGCATCATCACCAGAGGAACATATAAAATGCAAGGAGGTGAGATTTGTGCTTGTTTTATATAAATGTGTCAGCTGGTTAAATGTATATACATATATATTTATATATATATATACATACACATACATACATGCATATATATATATAGAGAGAGAGAGAGAGAGGTCTCCCTTTGTTACCCAAGCTGGAGTGCAATGGCACCATCGTAGCTAACTACAGCCTTGAATTCCTGGGTTCAAGCCATCCTTCCACCTCAGCCTCCTAAGTAGCTGGGACTGCAGGTGAGCACCACCATGCCAGTTAATTTTTTTAATATTTTGTAGAGATGTGGGGCTCACTGTGCTGCCCAGGCTGGTCTTGAACTCTTGATCTCAAGCAGTCATCCCTCTTTGGCCTCCTAAAGCACTGAGATAACCGGTGTCAGCCACTGTATCCTGCTGGTTAAATATTATAGTGCCTGACTGCGTTACCCAGTGGCTCCATGAATACGATAGTCAGTGCTGACCTTGATGTTGGTAGCATTTGCAGCCCTTGTGGAGCCAGACACTGATTGTGGACCCAGCAGATCTGGCTCTTGGCTTTCCAGCTATGTGGGGAGCCACCTATGTGACCCTGGATAAGGCTCCTGTCCATCCTCAGTTTTGTCACTTGTAAAATAGGAATAACAACAACTATCTCACAAAATAGGTATGAAGATTAGAACTGAAATATACAGAGTACCTAGTACAGTTCTTGGGACATAATTGGCCCCCAATAATCCAAATGGACTTTTACTTTACTTATTTGTGCCATCTCCTTCCCCATGACCATGGACAATGATAGCACTACCAAAATGCCAGAGAAAGGGTGCAGAAGAGAGGTAGAAATTGACAGAACTTCCCGCCTGCCTCCTTTTTGTCTCTGATTTCCAAGTTTCGTTAATGGAAAGAAAATGATGACTTTTCCAAAAAATGTAGGTGAATTCCTAAACCTTCAAATTTAGACTTGAAGTTGCATTTTAGAATTGTCAGATAAAGTCACCTGTTGAAGGGTTTTGTGGAAATATTTTCAGTCATCAAACATCTTGCAGAAATAATAAGTACTCTGAGGAACTTCAAAGAAGGGAAAGGTATGGCCCCCTACTTTTGAGTTTATATTAACAACACATGGCCAAAATAGCTTTTCACTTCCTGAAAGACTATGACCCAGCTCAAGCACTTGCTCTCAATGGCTACCTTTCTTGCTAGAAGGTTCCATGATTGCAGGTCAGCACTTGGGTCAGGGCTCTATTTCTCTTGGCTAAGCTTCCCATAGCTAATCAGACCATTAGGCTTACATCATACAAAATAGAATAATTATCATTAACCCCTCCCACCAGAGAGTAGGTACCTGATTGGCTTTCTGCACAACAGAGGATAATAAAGAAGAAAAGCAAAAAGGAAGGGAAACAGGAATGAAGAGAGAATGAATGCAATTTCTTTGTTCAAGCATCTATTAAGCACCTGCTATGTGGTAGACACTTTCTGGGGCAACACTTGAGAGGTAAAAGAAAAATGAAGAGAGTTTGGCATCAGAGAAAGTCAGGGAATGAAAGTCTTCCAAGAAAGAAGGGCCATTAGTTATGTGAATATGAATAAAGTTGCCACTGGAGTCAATGGTAAGACAATCACTGCTATTCTGGGGTAGAAGAGTTTCAATTAAATAGTGGCAGCAGAAACAAAACTGTGATAGGACAATAAGCCTCTCTGATCCACAGCTGTATTCCCACACCAGCACCATGCCTGGCAATGTGCTTGTTGACCAGCTGATGGTTGTGATGGTGACAGCATATGACTGAAGTTCTCCCAGGTCACCAAGAAGTGTGCAGAAGCCAAAATGTATGTCCTTGCTTTACCTAGCAGATGGAAACTGTGGTCTCAGCTGCAGCATTTTATTGAAACTCTTCTATTCCAGAATAGTGTAACTGCCCAGTGGGGTCACCTTGCCCATTGGTGGGTTTCAGGTTGGCATTTTAAGTAAATGTGAACTAGGGACAAGCGCAGTAACTTTTCACCAAAGGTAGCAGGCACAGGCAGAAAGGAAAGTTTCTCACAATAGCCTGCAGCGTTGCTGCATGATAACCTGACCCTGAATTTTCTCCCCAGGGGTAGGAAGTTTTCTGGAAAACCTAGGCAGCAATCAAGGATGGCTGCTCAAATTTCCTGCCCTTGTTTTCCTACCTTCCCAGAAAAAATCCCACCAGGACACAGCATTTGGGGTAGGAGATTGCTTCTGTGCTAATTAACAGTCCAAATTCACAAACACCATGAGGTAAAGCTTACGTACTCTTGGGCTTGTTCAAGGCCAAGTTCAGACTATAAGTAAACCAATTTCACTCTATGGCTAAATCCACCATGGCACCGGTGAACCACAGAGTGACCTGTTGCTCAAACAGTTTTCCATCAAAGCACATTTGCCACTTAAACTATTCAACCCCATGGAGGCTGAATTTTGTTTCTTTTTTTTTCAAGTGTCAAAAATATGTTATTCAATTAGAAGAGGACTGCCATTACAACCTCTAAGATTTCCTTGATTTAGGAAAAGCAGAGGGAATTAGCACAAGCGGGAAAAATGCAAGAACAAGGGAGCAAAAGGCCACAGGAGGCAGGAAGGGCCATTTGTGGTTAAGCAAGTATCACATAAAGACGGTCCTGGACTTTGATAATTGAGTGCGTCTGTGATGTGTGAATGAGGCCCTACAGCCAGGGACTGCACTCCAGCTTTGGTTTTTGATCTCTGTCAGTAATGAGATGCCAGCAGTCCCTACTTCAAAGCTTTAACTGATACCGATAATCTCCTGAAAGACTCCCAGAATTTCAAGTGATCTCTCAAACTAAAGTTTGGAGGATTACATAGACAACAGCACAAATGATGGAAGAGGTATTGCTTGTTTGATATTTGCTCTTTGATTTCTTTTAAATGTTTTCATGTTCAGTTTCCCAAAGGGCTAGTCTGTAGTTTCCAAACCCTTAACACTAAAGATTAGCATTGTCAGATTATCGCTGTCTGGTTTCTGGGAGGACCATGGGACATCCATAAATTTTATCTTTCCTTTTTTTAAAAAAAAATCCCAATTGTCTGTAAAAACACAGCCACTCCAGATTCAGTGACAAATGTGGTGCAGGGTAACAGTATCCAGCCTGCAAAGGAGACAGAGCTTTCCCGAAAAATCTGTAGCCACTCCAAGGTTACTCTCGGATTCTTTTGAGGTTTAATCTCTTTTCTGAAACAGTTGTGCCCTCATGGAAGGGGAGGAGTTGGGACAAAAGGCCACAGGCTATGAGAAACATGTTATAAAGCAGCATGAACATTCGTTTCTGGTACCCAAATTATGCTTTGAGTTGAAAGCATATAATTTTCAAGACATGTTGTACCAAGAAACATATCTGGAGTATTTTATAGCAGACGACCTCACATTCTGGAAGCAAAACAGCAGGGCGAGGTCAAGCCTCATGACCTGGTTTTCTGTTATCCTCAGATAAAAAAAAAAAAAAAAAAAAAAAGCAACATTTCAGTGCTCCAAGAAAACACATGGGACCCGACCCAGAGGTTAGAGGTAACCATGAATTCATCTGCTTAAAGAAAGGTATAAGTACTTTATACCCTCAATATACATAAAATTTAGTCTAAAGGATTTCTCAAAGTTAGAATACCAAGAATCCTGCAATATGTCATATTCTGGTCTAAGGATGTGATGTCTCTCAGCTCTATCAGGCCAGGGACCCAACCTCTGTGGTCCACAGCTGTATTCCCACACCAGCACCATGCCTGGCAATGTGCTTGTTGACTGGATGATGGCTGTGATGGTGACAGCATATGATTGATGTTCTCTCAAGCCACCAAGAAGTGTGCAGAGGCCAGAAATACATGTCTTCACTTTACCTAGCAGATAGAAACTATGGTCTCAGCTGCAGCGACAGCATTCAGTATTCACGGAGGTTTGGTAACCTCACTGATCTGATATTGCTGGTGTGGCAGAGGTTGCTAACACCCACCAACATCCCCTTCCTAGCCCACAGCTAGACTGCACTTCTAGTCCCCTGGCATCTAGGCAGGGCCACGTGGCTGGCTCTCACCAATGGAGAGTGAGCGGGAGAGATGTAGGCCTCTTCTTGCCTGAGGCAACTTAAAAGCAAGTGGGTCTTCTCTACCATCTCCCCCTTCCCACGTCTATAACTTAATGCTGAAGAAGATGAGGTCCTAGAATGGGAGAAAGCATAGAAGAAGCATGACTGACTGCCCATATGAAGGAGAACCCACTGTGTTGCACTGGACTGTGTTATGAGCAAGAAATAAGCGTGCCCTAGGTTAGCTATAGAGGGCTGTTTGTTACTGCATGTACGTTACCCTGACTGATGCGGACAGTAAGTGGTGGTGGAGGGTTGTCTGAACCTAGCTCTGTTTCACTTGAAATCTGGGTTCTTCTGCATTGTTGATGGCCTTACAGGTTAAAAATACAACTGTAGAAACTCAGTCAACTTCAATGTCAATGTCACCTCTCCAGGTAGCTTTTCTGTTTCTCCTGAGTTGGGAACCTGTTGTCCTTGTCCTATTGCTCCTTGTATACCTTTTTTCTCTAGTCCTTGCCACATGAAGGTTGAATGTATGTTTGATTCACATCTCAATCCACAGAGGCAACATAAGTCTAGCAAGCAGTAGTTGCTCATTTAATATTTATTTATCCAAATGAAACTAAAGGGAATCATCTCGTTCCTTGAATTTTCTGCCTAACAAGGTGAAACAAAGCTAGTCAAAATAAGACAAAGCAAAAAATAAGACTAGAAAAAGAAAACAAAATGAAACACTCTGGATCCGATTCCATGGTGCTCAAGGTCCCACTAAAATGCATTGGTCTACAGGGGTAGTTCAGTGAAAATGAAGTTCAGTGTTTCTTTGAGGACTCAATAAATTGCCTGGATTTTGGTCCCCAAGCCCAGCTCTGATCTGGCTCTGGAGTCCGCTCACCTGGCTGGGTTGGACCTGGGCCCTACCAAGGTCTCCTGAGTTACCTGACAAGAATGAAGGACTTGAACATGCACCAAGATTAACCTGACGCTCAGTCCAGGCTATTGGTACAAATGTGGAAAGAAGGGGAAATGTGTTCCATTTGCCTTTTCTCAATGGCAGGACTTGAGGACCTGGTCCCCAACAGCTGGCCTTAGAGAAGGCCCAGCATGTCAACTCAGGCCTCTGCTGGGTCCCAGTTTCCTCTCTGGCACTGACAATATTTAAACACTGTCCCACAAAGTGCCTCTCTCTTTGTCTTCTGAGACGTCTAGTTCACTTGTGGCCCTCATCCACAGCATTTCAGAGCCACAGATAGAGTGGCACGGGTGTGGGTGCACCCCTGACAGAGGCGCGATTTGTAAGACAGGCCTGCTGTGGTCCAGACAACATTTCAAAACCATCTCAGAACATCATCGGTTGGGATATGGGAAAGAAGTCATCCTTTCTGTTGGGCACAGCAACAAGACAGCACACATCTTTGCTTGTGCCACGATGTAAGAACTTCAAGCTTTGATTTTACTTTATTTTTATTTCTTTGAGACGAAGTCTCACTCTGGCACCAGGCTGGAGTGCAGGGCACGATCTTGGCTCACTGCAACCTCCGCCTCCCTTGTTCAAGCAATTCTCCTGCCTCAGCTTCCCAATAGCTGGGATTACAGGCACGTGCCACCACGCCCAGCTAATTTTTGTATTCTTAGTACAGACGGGGTTTCATCATGTTGGCCAGGATGGTCTTGATCTCTTGACCTGGTGATCCACCCACCTTGGCCTCCCAAAGTACTGGCATTACAGGTGTGAGCCACCATGCCCGGTGCAAGCTTTGATTTTAAGTTGAGAAAAGAAAAAGACCTCTAAAAGTTTGGAATTGATTGCCCAATTGCCATTGTGCTGATACAACAGTAATACCAGAAAAGAGAGATCAGTTTTTGTTCTATTGTCTCCCTTTCTCTCTTCTCTTGTCCCTTCCATACCCCACACCTCTCCGATGAACAAAGCCAGCTGATGTTTACTGTGTTCTGAAGACAGATGAGAAATGTGGGTACAGCACACATCACACAGTTCCCTGTGCAGCCAGCAAGCTGAAGAACTGTTCCAGGAACTCTCCGTGCATCTCTGGGTGGAGCTGTTAGACTTAGTTCATCTCAAGGCCTTTGTGTTCTTTGGGCTCTGTGATTTTGTAAGAGATGAGACCTGTTTCCAAAGTTCTGTTTACCTGGGAGCTACTCTACATTCCTTAAGTCCAGGAACTTCACACTAAGATCTCCCCTACAACCCAACACAACACACACAGGAAGAGGAGCATCTAGAGAGAGGGACACGTTGCCTCTACTGACACCAGTAGTATTTGATACTCACAAGTGAAAGGAACATAGCTCATGCTCATCCCTAGATAATTCAGTCACATAATCTCCTGAATTCCTTTTTCCTCTACTTGGAGGTTCTAACGGTGAAATGTATTCATGCATGTAGAACAATGTGAACAGTGTCTGGGTAAGTATGACATAAGCATTTGCTATGAATGCTATTATTGGTTGCATTTTAGATGAAGTAAAACATTCTGGGTAACTAGTCCCAGGAAAGCTAACAGTAGGTTGCATTTAATGTTGAAACACTTACTCATAGTCATGCATGTAAAGAGGCTGTCCTGGAAAATTTGGGAGGTGGTAAAGACATTCTAGTATCTTCCACTTCCCTCTCATCTTCTGCTCGAGATTTTCTGCTTCTTTGTCCCCATCTGCCTTGTACCCCTCACTACCTCCACGGCCTCCTAGACAGCTCTGCCGGCGTGGAACTCACCCTGGAGCCCTAGGGCCCCAAATACCTTCTTCCCCTTCCAAGGAAACAACATCATCCTCTCACATAGCTAACTTCAGCTAGTTCCTATCACTAATTTAAATAAACTTACCCTCAAGGTTTGCATGACTAATGGATTTAAAATGTTGGCCCTTTCAGGGAAGCCTGGGGTTGCAGTTTTTTTCTCCTCAGTTTGGCATCAAATCTAACCATTTATTCAGTCCAGAAATATTTACAGAGTGTCTAGTATGTGTCAGGAACTGTTTTATGCCCTGGAGATATGATAATAGGCAAGATGAGCCTTCCTGGAATTTCTGTTGTATAGATGAGACAGACAGTAAACAAGTCAACAAATAAATAAATATAATTCAGCCAGTTATTTAGGATCTTACAAGCTGCTCTCTTTCTAGCAGCCTCTAAGGCTAGAAGGCTTGGTCTTGAATTGCTATGGATAATTCATGTGAGAATATTTGAATGTTGAGAGCCAGGTGTTCAAAGCAGCAGCCAGGCAGAAGGAGAAAAAGAGATGTTTTCAGATACATTGTGAACAGGTTGCCATCTGATTTGGCCTTGTCCCTGCCTCCCACTGGTGTTGTGCCCAGCTCCAAACATACTGGATTCCTACTGCAGCCTATCAAATATTTACACTGACATTACAAATATATACATTATTTACTTTAGCTTCTATAAAATATTTACATGTCATGCTAAATATGCACAATATATTATATTGCACTGTGTTTTTCCTGCTGCAAGGCAGAGAGACTGTCTGGAACTTTCCCAAAATCATGAGAAAAGACCAGTGCAAAGGGAGAGTCCAGGGTAGGCATGTTAGGAGAAAGAAGCTGTGTCTACCTGCATCCAGGGAAGGTGCTCCCCAGGGAAAAGCAGGACGTTGAAGATCTGTCCAAGAGAAAATAATTGTGCACTTTGTCCTCTATACTTTTCCTCTACATTTAGTTCCTGGTTCAAAATAAGCACTGAGACTGAGGTCAGGCAGAGTTCAAACAAACAGAAGCTCTCACTCACCTCTGACATTGGAGATACCAGTTAGATAGGTGCATTGGATCAAATCCCAGGGCAAGGAGCTCAGAACCCCTTGTAGGGGTTCACAGAATGGTCCAGAGAATGCTTTAGAAAATCTTGGCAGCCCTGTTCAGGTGCCACCACAGCACTGTGCTTCCCACCCATAGGAGGGGCCACCCACACCCACTGTCCATCTCACACCACAGGTGAGGTTAAACCGTGGTGGCTGTGAAGCTGATGCCTCTGAAATAGACTATTTTTCAGTTACATTATAACACTGAATATGCATTCCTGCACAAAATACCTTTCAACCTGATCTTGCATCTCCTTTTCTGCTTCCTAATGATCTGAGCACCTGGCAGACAAGACTGTCTCCAAAGTCTTTGCTCATTCCACTTGTCTCTTTAAAAATTTCCTGATGGGTACATTGATAATCATCTTCAAGCTTTGTATCAGCTGTATTTCCCTCTGCATTGTGTCTCTGAGGTCAAGGTCTGTTTCTTCTCCAAGCCTACTGTCTTCTCCAGGGTCCAAAAACATGATCTTGGCTTAATAACTTTATGATAGATCCAATGTTTATAACCAAAGGTGGACCTTGCTTAGTCAGGGCATAAATGTATCATTTCAGAATCAGTAATGTTCCACGCTTCAGAATCTGCTGCCACAGTGGTCTCGATGAGCCCAAGGCAAAGAAGAAAATGTCTTCCTTTGTGGATATCACTGTTCATCTGCTGCGACAGTGTTATGTTAATATGGGAGATGCTGATGGAAGCCTCATCTCGGTTCATACAAGTCAAGATCTCTGTGGTTTTAATAAATTGGTAATGGCCACAGCCACCTTTTCCTGTAAAGATAATACCAATAATCTTGGCACACATAAAAAGAAACCAGTCAGCTTCCAAGCTCTCTGGATTTATTGTAGGTCCTTATAAAAGGGGCTTCCCACAACAGTCAGCCCGTTTTTGTCCTTTCAGCCTTCCACTCTATAGGACACAGTGTTCCTCCTTGCCTCTCAGGAGGATGCCATGTTGAAGGTGCCATCGTGGAAGCAGTGTCTAGGCTCTCACCAAACACTGAACCTGCTAATCCCCCAATTTATGTCTCCCTAGTCTCCGTAACCCTGATTTTCCAGTTTCCATAGTTGTCAGCAATAAGTTTGTTTTTTATAAATTACCCAGTCTAAGATGTTTTGTTACAGCAGCATGAATACACTAAAACAATGTGCCTGTCTTTTTTGTTACCACTCTGTAAATTTCTCTACAGAATAGAAAGCCTCTGTATTAGTGGTCTTATTTTTGTGGAAAGACTCTTCTAGAAATCAAAGAATCCACCTGTTGTTGTAACAATAACTCAATGTCTTAGACTATTCAGGCCACAATAACAAAATACCATAAAATGGGAAACTTTAAACAACTAAAATTTGTTTCTCACAGTTCTGGAGGCTGGGAAGTCCAAGATGAAGCAGTCAGCAGATTTGATGTCTGGGAAGACCTGCTTTCTGGTTCATAGATGGTGCCTTCTGGCTGTGTCCTCACATGGGGGATGGGGCAAGCCAGTTCTGTGGGATCTCTTTTATAAAGGGACTAATCCCATTCATCAGGGTTCCACCCACACAATCGAGGCTTCGCCTTTGGGGTTAGGAATTTAACTCATGAATTTTCACACCATCACACTGCACCTTTGCATTTTCTCCACATTTAAAATCAAAGTACAGAACCTTGGGAAGTTAGAAACTCATTCTTCCTTCCAGATGTCAGGCCATCCTTATGCATTCATGGTAGCACTGCTAAGTTGTGCTTGTCTCACCCAAGTCAGCTGGAGTGGGAGCCAGGACAGGCCTGTGGTGCCCTCCTCCCATCTCTCCTCACCATCACCCTTAAACACCTCTCCTTGTCCAGAACTCCACCCATACAGTAACCCAATCCCCTTAGTCCCTGCGACCTAGCCAGGTACTGACTCCCCCTGCTAGGTGTTAAGGTGTTACTACATCTCTCTGGAGACAGAACTTTTTATAGAAAACTCTGAAACACTAAAGCAAGGTTCAAAAGAATAAAAGGTTGAAAAAAAGTCAGAGGTGGTGATGATTCATTAGAGGACACATTTGGGGATAGATGGCCCTGCCACACTCCCCATATAGGCAGCCTCGTCTGGGGAGGGGGTGCCCAGTTGGGCGAATGCCTCAGTCAGTGTGTCAATTGGAAAGCAGAACTTGATTACCCCCTGGCCCCTGGGCCCCTGCCAAGGCCTTCAGATTTGCTGAAGAATGGCACCATTAACTAGTTACAGAGGCTGTCTGCTTCAGCATGGGGGAAGGAGGGCCTGGTGTCTGAGGCTTTTAGATTGGGGCCAGGATTGGAGAGAAGGAAGAATAAAAGAAGCAGATGCTGTCAAAATAGTTTATTGGCTTGATTCATTGGGTTCAGCAGCTGCCACAAAGAAAACAGATTCCTAGAGAACTACCAGCCAGACAGTGTGCTCTTTCAAGGGAGCTCGATGGAAAGAGAAGATAAGGCTTTGCTTTTAAGGTATTATGCTTACCTTAACTGGGATTCCTTTTAAAAATGGCTCGTGTGTGTGTGTGTGTGTGTGTGTGTGTGTGTGTGTGTGTGGCGGGAAGGAGACAGGGATGCTACAATACCAGGACGCCAGTGTACAATGCCATCGTTTTTATGCATTCCTGCTTCCCCAAACTCATACCACCAAGAACTCAGCTAAGGATTGTGATTAAACAGAGCTTTTCTATGTCAGCCTCATTCATACTCAGCAACTTAATTCCGGAGATAAGGGTCCGAAGCACACAGCACAAAGCTTCTGGAAACTGCCCAGACGTCACCCCACCCCAGGAGTCCCACCCCAGCCGGAGGTTATGGGCTACAGTGTTCCCATTGCTAGGCTAAACAGGGTTTAAATGTCCACTAAGTGAACTGCTGCTAGAACAATTTGTCTTTTTAACTCTCTTAAGTTCTTTTTTGTTTTCTTTATTAAGCTAAATAAAGAAAAGTGCATAAAATATAATGGATTATATAAAGAATGATAATAAAGTAACTCCAGGGTAACCACAACTTGGGTCAAGAAAGAAAACATGGTCAGCTCCTGGGAAGGCCTCCTGTGACTGTTCTATCCTGACCTCACAGCTTCTACATCCAAGGGGAACCTGGCCATTCTGACCTCACAGCCCCTCCCCAACCCAGGGAACACCTGCCCCCTCCTGACCTCATAGCCCCTCCCCCACCCAGGGGATACCTGCCCATCCTGACCTCACAGCCCCTCCCACCCAGGGGACACCTGCCCCATCCTGACCTCACAGCTCCCACACCCTGCACCTCCTAATCTCAGAGCTCCCTACCCTTTGGCCTTGAATGGTGCCATTATCTAAATAGTGTCTCCAAAGTGCAGTGCATATCCTAGTGGGTGGCATTTGACATGGTTTTTGTTGGAATTGGGGTGAATATTTAAATTTGAATTATGTATATTACTGTATATGAAGAGGAAATAACACTCGAAAGAGAGATTTTATAGCTAATAGGCTAAAGAAGGTGGTTTTTCTAAAATTCAGAATGATTTAAAGAAAAGCATGAAGGCAATAAGGTCATGGCATGTATAAATATGGCAAAATCGTGAAGGTGGCACACAATGACCACTATGTGGAAATCCAGTTTTTAAGGAATTCGAGCAAGACCCTGTCAGGACCAGCAGCAACTTAGGAGTCATGCAAACCAGTGTTCCCCCAACTTCGCTGATAAGATGTGCTTGTTATCTACACTGATTCCTGGCTCCTCCCCTGGCCTACTGATCCCAAATCTTCAACAAGGGGCCCTGGTATCTGAATGATTTGCAGGAATCTCAGGTGACTTGTGACCTGAACAGATGGGAAAGTTTAGATGGGGTCCATCCAGTTCCTACAGTTTTAGATAATCCCTGACACTCATTCATATCTAGACAGGAGCAAGTCCCTGAATCTGGATTCTGACTCAGGTGCAGAATCAGGATCTTTTCCTCTGTGCTGATTGAGCAGAGTTCCAGCTTCCAATGATCACTATCCAGAAGATTAGGGCAGGAAAAGGCAGAGACCAGGGATGGAATCTAAAAGCCACAGTCACCTGAGGCAAAAGCGAGTCCAAAAGAGGGCTGGACCAAGGACCTTAGACATGTGAGACAGCAAGGAACCCGGGAATGAGAATGGGCATGCCTGGCTCTCCTTGATCATGGCAGTGGGGGGACTTCATGGTGGTTTTAGAGGGCTCGCCTTCTGGCTTCCTTTCTCACTGTCTAGCTTAGTTGGAGTCCCTTCTAAGACAGGCACTGTGGTTCACACCAGCAGTCTCAGTGCTTTGGGATGCCACGGTGGAATGATGAAGAGGAGGAGTTTGAGATCAACCGGGGCAGCATAGTGAGACCCCATCTTTAAAATATGTTAAGAAATTAGCTGTGTGTGGAGGTGTGCACCTGTAGTCCCAGATGCTTGGGAAGCTGAGGCAGGAGGACCACTTGAGCCCAGGAGTCTGAGGCTACAGTGAGCTATAATTACACCACTGCACTCCAGTCTGGGTGACAGAATGAGACTCTGTCTCTAAATAAATAAATAAAGCAGGAGAGTAAAGTCTCAGAAGGATTAGCTTCTGCTTTCACAACAGAACGAGGTAATGATGCAATTAATCTATTGACAAATTTTTATTAAATTTCCACTATGTTCAGTGAGGGGTGGTAGGGATGGGAGAGTGACAAGAAGAGAATGCTATCCTTTTCTCAAAGGGCCCACCGTCTACCTGGGCACACAATAATGACCATGACATGCCCCCGCCAGCTTCTGCCTGCATGCCTCCTTCCTCTGCAGGTGATTTAAAAGCAAGATAATTGCAGGCCCGAGTGCTGGATGTACAGAAAGGAATTCAAGGGGGACTGAGAAAGATTTTTATAAGGTGTATGTGTGGTGAGGGGGTGGTTACACCACCTTTATGGGAAATTGAGGGTAGCACAACAACTGCAAGGCATCCTCAAGGGTCCTGGGCATCTTCAAAGAAGGGCAGGAAGGGTATTCTGAAATCTCAGTCAGGAATTGGAATCCTGTAGCCAAGAACAAATGCTCCTGTAATCGTCCATGTTTGCAACCATGGTAAAGAGAAGAATCATCTCTCATTATGTGAAGGTTTCCCTTCTCTTACTTCATAAACTCAGCAGGTCCATGGGAAACTGGATTTGCAAGTTCAGTTATTTCCAAGTGATCCATGTGTGACTTGGACCTTTTGGAAAGGCTGTGGTGTATTTTTAATCCTGGGCTGGGCCTCATGGTTTCTGTCCTTGTCTTCCTCCCTACCCACCCCCGCACCCCCCCACACACACACAGAGAGAGAGAGAGAGAAAGTTAAAGTAAATATGGAGATGTCCTGCACTTTTCAAAAGAAGACATACAAGCAACTAGCAAACATATGACAAATGCTGCACATCACTAACCATCAGAGAAATGCAAATCAAAACCACAATGAGATACCATCTCACACCAGTCAGAATGGCTATTACTGAAAAGTCAGAAAAACAACAGATGCTGTAGAGGCTGTGGAGGAAAGAGAATGCTTATACACTGTTAGTGGGAGTGTAAATGAGTTCAGCCCCTGTGGAAAGCAGTTTGGAGATTTCTCCAAGAACAGCAATCCTATTATCCCATTATTGGGTATATATCCAAAAGAAAGCAAATCTTTCTACCAAAAAGACACATTCACTCACATGTTCATTGCAGTGCTATTCACAATAGCAAAGACATGGAATCAATCTAAGTGTCCATCAATGGTGGATTGAATAAAGAAAACATAATATGTCTACACCATCGAATACTACGCAGCTATGAAAAAATAATGAAATCATGCCCTTTGCAGCAACAGGGCTACAGCTGGAGGCCGTTATCCTAAGCTAATTGATGCAGAAACAAAATCGCTGAATCCTGCATGTTCTCACTTAGAAGTGGGAGATCAAGACTGAATGTACATGGACACAAAGATGGCAACAATAGAAACCGGGGACTATTAGAAGGGGAGAAAGGGAAGAGGGTAAGGGTTGAAAAACTATTAGATACTACACTCAGTACCTGGATGACAAGATCATTCATACCTCAGACCTTAGTATCACACAATATACCCAGGTAACAAACTTGCACATGTACCCCTTGAATCTAAAATAAAAGTTTAAAAAAGAGAGATGTGCCAGGCGTGGTGGTTCACACCTGTAATCCCAGCACTTTGGGAGGCCAAGGCGGGCGGATCACCTGAGGTCAGCAGTTCAAGACCAGCCTAATCAACACGGAGAAACCCCGTCTGACCAACATGGAGAAACCAGCCTAACCAACATAGAGAAACCCCGTCTCCACTAAAAATACAAAATTATCCAGGCATGGTGGTGCATGCCTGTAATTCCAGCTACTTGGTAGGCTGAGGCAGGAGAATTGCTTGAACTAGGGAGGTGGAGGTTGCAGTGAGCCAAGATTGTGCCACTGCACTCCAGCCTGGGCAACGAGGGCAAAACTCTGTCTCAAAAAAAAAAAAAAAAAAGAGAGAGAGATGTCCTGGTAGGTAGAAGAAATAATAAAAAGGTAGCTCAATGTGGGGACAATGTGGGGATAGGTGAAGGAGATCGCATGAGTGTGTGTGTGTGAGAGAGAGATTCTGTCTTCTTTAAAGGATGTCAGCCATTTTCAGGTTTCTCCATTGAGAGAGTCACCATTTTGAATCAGATCTTCTTTGTCTGGAAAAGAATAACCTGAGTGTCATGGCTGTAAGGTGAGCAGGTCTCTGTTCCCCTGGTGGGTGGTTGAAATGGGAACTATTTTATGGCTTAGGAAAGTCTGCCCCTTCCTGGAAGCTGAAAAGAGGAACGGTGATTTAGAAAGGAACAGTTTCAATAGTGTAATTAGACAAAAATAAGGTCTTTTAGGAAATTAAATCAGAAATTAAAAAGAGAAAGGAGAAAGGATTGAGGAAGGTTTTGTGTTATCTGTTTGTTTCATTTGGATGAGCGAGGACCGTGCTATATGTTCTGAGGTCATGGAGAGTACAGCTGAAGGAGGGATCTTCGTTGAAGTGATGCCTTGAAAAGTGGAAGGCGAGATACAGAGCATAGACTGGTGCTTCAGAAATGATCAGGGAGAAGGATAAAGGAGATTTGGTGAGAAAGTAACTACCACCACCCTCACAATGAGTAATGGCACACATTTATTTCACACTTATTATTTGATAGTCCTTGAGCTAAGTTCTTTGCATTTATTACTATTTCGTTTAATCCTCAATAATTCTATGAAATACACAATAATATTGTCCCCATCTTCAGCTGCGGAAGCTGGAACTCAAAGAGGTTAAGTAACTTGTTTCAAGCCACACAGCTGTAAACAGCATCATCTGGATGCAAATTGATGGTGCCAGACTCAGCAGCCCCCAGTAGGTGATGGACCATGGATAGAGTGAATAAAAAACATGAATTTCTGTAGCAACAAAGGTGTCAGAGGTTGAATATCTTGACAGGATTGAAGAAGGAAGACCATGAAGGTCAGCAAGAGAGTAGACAAGAAGCACGGGGGTGGGGATCAGATGGGTCGTGAAAGAATACAGTTAAAAGTTCCAGTGGCAAAACAGTTCCAGGTGATCAGTATCCCATGTGGTTGTGGATGATGTTGGCCAAATGGGAAGGAAAGTGGTCATTGTTGGAGCTGGAATAGGAGCAATCAAGGGTCTATGAGCCTGAGGTATAGGACAGTGCATGGGACATTTCCCTTTCTGCGTTATCTTTCTCCTTTAAGGTTGACACAGAGTAGGGACTTGTCCTAGAGACCTGCAGGAACCCCCCACCTAGAAGAGAAATAAGGGAAAATCTTGAATTCTTTCAAGGGAAATTTCAGGCACCTAGCTATCCCTGAGAAGTAAATGAGCAACTTTGTAAGCAAGAAGGTAATAGTAGCTTAAAACAATAGTCAATGAAGTGAGAGTCACCGAGTGTTTGGTTCCCTATTGAAACTAAAGATAACATCTTAACATATGCTTCTGAGATGTTTTTCAGAAACCTGGAACCCCATCAGATGAATCCACTGGCACACAGACCTGGATAAGGGGAGACTGAGGACTGAAACTGACCACTGTCGTTTGTTCTAAATTTCTTCCTGAGGGGACTGGAGGAAGTCACGCCCATGAGCCAGAGCTAACATTCTTTATCTGCTGACTCTAATTTTTAAAACAAAGCTTCTTTTCCTTAAGCAATTGCAAACCAGGAAATCTTTGAACCTATGTATGACCTGTAAGCCCCCACTTCAGGATAGTCCACCTTCTTAAACCAAACCAATGTGTAACCTCCATGTCTTGATTAACAATTTTGTCTGTAACTTCCGCTTTCCTGAAATTTACCCCTGCCTTTAAAATTCTTAGTTACAAGGCATCGGGGAGGTTGAGCTGCCTGATTCTCCCTGCCTGATGCCCTGCAAATAAATGTCCTCCTTTCTCCAGCTGCAAACCTTGGTGTGGATGTGTGGCCTCACTACCCTGGGCTGGTGGACTCTAGTTCAGTTTCCTAACAACGTGTTGAACTCTGCTGGGTGGATGAATACAGAAGTTCCTGAAATTACTGAAGCACCACTTGGGATACAGGAGGAGACAATGTATGAGATGTGCTGAAGAGTGATGAATAGGAGAAAACGACCAGAAAGACCACAGATTACAACTGTGAGGGATCGAGAATGGTGGTGTGGCCGGGCACAGTGGCTCATGCCTGTAATCCCAGCACTTTGGGAGGCCGAAGCGAGCTGATCATGAGATCAGGAGTTCGGGACCAGCCTGGCCAACATGGTGAAACTCTGTCTCTATTAAAAATACAAAAATTAGCCAGGCATGGTGGCACACGCTTGTATCCCAGCAACTTGAGAGGCTGAGGCAGGGGAATTGCTTGAACCTAGGAGGTGGAGGTTGCAGTGAGCCGAGATCACACCACTGCACTCCAGCATGGGCAACAGTGCAAGACTCCGTCTCAAAAAAAAAAAAAAAAAGAAAGAAAGAAAGGTGGTGTGGGTGGATGCCCAAGAGTTTGAAAGGAATGGTGATTTCTATGTGAGGGTGAAGGAATCATGGTTTGGAAGCTGATTGGGAGGGCAAAAAGAGACCTACCAGCCTCTGGGCTCTCAGGAGAATGAGTGCCTTCCCCCGCAGGTGTTTGCCAGGCAAGCCCTTAGAAAAGAGCTTTCCTTGTTCTATAAAATACAAAAACAGGAATGGAACACTGTTCAATGTTTTTTCATAAAAGAAAAAAAGTCAATGATCTACCCATCGGCTCTATCTGGAGCCACTATGCTGGATGATGATAATAATGCAATGATCAATAAGAAATGCATGCTTCCTGCTCTCATGGCTGTCCAATCTAGCAAATGCATTCATCAAGCCAAAAAAGTGACCAACACAGCTATTTATTGTTGTGACAAGTGGTATGAGATAAACTTAATGTCAAGTGTGGCTATATATACAAAATATGAGGACCTAATCTGGCCTGATGGGTCATAGAAAGCTTCCTCGTGGCACCTGATTGTAGCAGAATGCCCTGATCTGGGGAGAGAAGATAATATAGTTTGAATATTTGTCCCTTCCAAGTCCCATGTTGAAACGTGACTCTAATTTTGGAGGTGAAGCCTGGTGGGTGGTGTTAGGGTCATGGGGATAGATCCCTCATGAATGGCTTGGCACCATCCTTGAGGTGATGAATGAGTTCTCACTCTATTACTTACCATGAGATCTGGTTGTTAAAAAGATTCTGGCATCAGCCGGGCACAGTGGCTCATGCCTGTAGTCCCAGCACTTTGGGAGGCCGAGGTGAGCAGATCACCTGAGGTCAGGAGTTCCAGACAAGCCTGACCAACACAGAGAAACCCCATCTCTACTAAAAATACAAAATTAACCAAGTGTGGTGGCAGGCACCTGTATTCCCAGCTACTCGGAAGGCTGAGACAGGAGAATCACTTGAACCTGGGAAGCGGAGCTTGCAATGAGCCAAGATCGTGCCAGTGCACTCCAGCCTGGGCGACACTGTGAGACTCCATCTCAAAAAAAAAAAAAGCCTGACATCTAATCTACCCTTCTCTCTCTTGCTTCCTCTCTCACCATGTGACACGACTTATCCCCCTTTGCCTTCCACCTGAGTGGAAGCCACCTGTGGCCTCACCAGCAGATGTTACTGCCATGCTTCTTGTACAATCTCCACAGCTGTGAGCCAAATCAACCTCATTTCTTTATGAATTACCCAGACTCAGGTATTCCTCTATAACAACACAAAATGGAAAATACAGAAGAACATTCCAGAGAGGACACATATCTGGGAGGCAGGTAGGAATACAATAGTTTGTCTGTTATGGAGCTTACAGTTACAAAGTTGGAGAGAGATGCAAGGGGATAGGCGTGGAGGGAGGTCGGGGCATTGGAGAGGAAGAACAGAATAGTATGAATAGAAAAGTACAGGAGAAACGAGATAGCCAAAGGAGCTTATGTTCTACTTGAACAAACATGGAAAAAATGTGGAACCCAGAGAACATAACTTGTCTAAGGATTCCAGGTAGGACCCTGGGGTCACCAGGCTTCAGGTGGTTCAGGAGGCCTAGTCTTTAATTGCAGAGCCCAGCAGAAGCTGAAACCAGGAATGGGATCCATGTTCTGGTCTGACTTTATCTTACCTTTCTTGGATCTATGTATCCTGCTTCTGAAGACTGCCTCCTGACTCTTGTTGCTCATGTGGGATCATCACCTTTGCTCTGTCTGCAGAAACCCTGGACAATTCGTCTGTTTATTGAGAGAAGAAGTCAATATGCTTACTACAATTTAATGTAACAATCCTTTTGTTTACACGGTAGGTAGCCTCTAAGATAGTTTCAAGTGATCCATGCATCCTGATACTGATACCCTTGATAATCCCCTCTCCTTGAATAACTTGCTTCTAACCAATAGAATACAGCAATGTTGACAGGTTCTCACGTTAGTGATGAGGTTCCAAAAGATTAAGACTTCCCTCTTTCTAGCAGATTCTCTCTTGCAGAGAGACTCTCTGCAACGTTTTGAAGTAAATTGCAGTATTAGAGAGGCCCACATGGCAAAGAACTGAAGATGACTTCTAGCTAGCAGAAGAAACTGAATCCTGCCAATAGTCATAAAGGTGAACTTGGAGGCAGATCCCTCCCTACTTGAGCCTTCAAACGAGTCTGTAGTCCTGGGCGATATCTTGATTGCAGCCTTGTGAGAGACGTGGAAGCAGAGGACCTTGCTGAGCCATGCCTGGATTCCTGACCCACAGACACTAAGATAATAGGTGCTTCTAGCCACTAAGTTTGGGAATATTATTATTATTTTTTTTTCAGATCAGGTCTCACTGCAACTTCTGCCTCCTGGGTTACAGTGATTCTCCTGCCTCAGTCTCCCTAGCACCTAGGACTAGAGGCACGTGCCACCATGCCCAGCTAATTTTTTTGTATTATTAGTAGAGACAGGGTTTCACCATGTTGGCCAGGCTGGTCTCAAACTCCTGACCTCAAGTGATCTGCCCACCTCAGTCTCCCAAAGTGCTGGGATTACAGGCATCAGCCACTGCACCCAGCCTGGAATATTATTCTTATACAGCAGTAGATAACCAGTAACAATTAAGTACTTAAAATACATTCATTATCTATAGGGCATTATTTGGAAATTAATACATGTAAGCTTATAGTCCTGGATTAACCGTGTAAATAATTTGTACTCTGGAGGTTTTGGTCCTGTGATGCGCTATGACAGAAAACACTATATTTGGCTACCAGCATTCACTCACTTTCCTAACAATGCTCTGATTTTCTTAGGGATGAATCTGTCCTCCATGGGGTGGAAGAATGATAGCAAAATGCTTTTTCCATTATCCAAATCTGATTCCATCTCCTTCCACTCACCACCACTGTCCATACCAGCAACAGGAGTCTCTAGGACTTTGAGAATGAGGGCAGGAAAAGAAAATTTTGGAAGGCCGTCTATTGTAGTGGTGACCTGCCCAGACATGTTAGACCATGAGATTACTGCTCTGGTGTCTGCTTTTTGTCCCTATGGGGCTCTTTTGGTTTCTCTGTGCTCCCAATCTTAGGCCTTTAGTCCCTCATGGATTGTGGGAGCAAAGTCTTCATCATAAATTTCTTTTCATTGAAGTGAGCCAGATTTGCCTTCTGTTGAGTCCCAGGAAATACATGCAAACAATGGTTGGAATCTGGTAGGTGAACTTGTCTCTCACAAATGGCATACTAGTAGTTTTTTTGTTTTTTTTTGGTTTTTTTTGGAAATGGAGTCTCACTCTGTCGCCCAGGCTGGAGTGCAGTGGCGTGATCTCGGCTAACTGCAAGTTGCGCCTCCCAGGTTCATGCCGTTCTCCTGCCTCAGCCTCCCTCCTGAGTAACTGGGACTACAGGCTCCCGCCACCAAGCCCTGCTAATTTTTTGTATTTTTAGTAGAGACAGGATTTCACCGTGTTAGCCAGGATGGTCTCCATCTCCTGACCTGGTGATCTACCCGCCTCGATCTCCCAAAGTGCTGGGATTACAGGCATGGGCCACTGCGCCCAGCCCATACTAGTAGTCTTTTACTTGGTGGCAAGGTTACAGTAAAAGTTTCTGGAGAATGCATCAAACGGCGTCTTAGTGGGTTCTAACAGGACTCCAATGAAAGACATTCTTCTAGCGGAACATTTTTGAGACACCCTCTCAGAAAAATTACTGCTGCCACAGTCAACTGGAAATTGATAAACAGTCAACCGAAAGGCTCTTTGGGTAATGAAATTTCACACAACCACTCTGAGTAATCCTTTCACTGAATTGATTGGTATTTTGACCATTGTAGGCCCAACTTACCCCACATTTGCAGGTGCTGCCGAAGATGTTCTCTAACACCAGGGACAAGCAGATTCCAACATGGAAAAATGTCATTTGGAGTGGAACCCTGGACAGTCCAGGTAGCAGCCTCCTTAGGGCATTGTATCACACGTATAATGGTACTTTGTCAGGTTGCCATGGAATCTATGCCCCCTCATTCTGAAATCTGAGTGAAAAGGTGTTTGCTTCTCTTACCCAAAGTCAAACCTTTTAGTTTCTTTTCTGCTAATCAGCCTCTGCTTTTTAAGAGTACAAAATATATTTACTGTTTTCAAGTAAGGATTGACAGTCTGGATTGCTAGAGGTGGGGTGAGAAAAATGATCTACGAAAGGTCAGACCTGAATTATTGATTACCTTTAAAGATTATTTTCAAAATAATTTCATCAGTCCATTTAGATTGGCATAATAAAGTTACTGCCAATGAAAATGGCACTGGAAAATATGCACCTCAGCCAAGATCTCATACCCATACCCCAAATAAACTCAGAAGGCAGAGAAACCCATTCCTAGATGGACATATTACATAAACAGACACAGACAATTTGCATCAGATTTTCCTTGTGGAGTTTAAATATCCATAGACCGAATTTATGAGCACTGAATAGGGTTTTTGAAGCCATAGAAAAATTATTCTAGAATTGCATGGAATAATTTGGAGCCAATTTCTTGTCTAGAATGTGATTTGGAAAAGGAAAGGAGCTACAGGGATCATACTTTGGTTCCCAAAAAGAGGCTGAACACAAGAGTCTTACACTTGTGATTCTGAAACCTGGGAGAATCCAGAAGCACTATAAATGAAGTCTGAACCTCCTTCAATAATCCATTTGAAAGGAGTTTAGTCACTTCCTAATTTTGAAGGAAAAAAGCAGGGGGGAAGTCCATTGGCTGACTTGATTTTTTTAGGTTTCCCCAGTATACCAGCAGCTGCAATAACACATTTTTGTCTTTAGATTTCACAAAGATCTCATTCACTTGATCCTCACAAAAATTATGTAAGATAGTTAGATATTTTACATACCTGAAGATAGGCACTAAACAAGATAAACACAGTGCTATAAATACATAAAACAGATACTACCTTAGATGGAGCTGAGTATTAAGTGGAAAAATAAAGCATGCATACAGCTACCTCCTAACTGTGTCCTCACATGATGAGGAGAGAGAGATGGGAGAGAGAGATAGAGCTAGAGACAGGATAGAGATAGAGATAGAGGGAGAGATAGAGAGAGAGATGGAGGTGGAGATTGAGAGAGAGAGAGTGAGAACAGGCTCTGGTCTATCTACCTCTTCTTTTAAGAAAAGTAATGCCACTCTGGGGGGCCCCATTCTCATGACCTCATTTAAAACTAATTATCTCCCAAAGGCCCAGCCTCTAAATTATCTCACATTACAGATTGGAGCTCCAACATATGAATTGTGGGGGGACACTTTCAGTCCATACCACAGTTTAGAAGAAAGGGAGAGGAAACAGACATGGGAAATGTAGTTTGATTACCTGGCTATTCTGAAGGTCTATGTAAGGTTAGTGATCACAATTTTCAAGTAAGAGACGTCAGTATGCTGGCATTTTTCACCATCAATGTTTAGTTCTACAGGGGCGGGCACAGGTGGGAGAAGAGCTACATTCAACCACGTTTGTGGCTTAGCCAAGACAGTGGGCCAAAGTGAGAGATGAGAAAGAAATTTGGTGGTCCCCAAAAGGGAATAATCATGGCAACTGATATGGAATTTACCCTGGGGATGGAGGGATGTGAAGATAAGAGGGTGAGAAGAGATATGAAAAGGTGATGGGTCAGTGGAGTGTAGTTTCTATTGGAGCTGAAAATGGTTGGAGATAGGAAACTAGATGAAGTGATCTGGAAGATGGAAGATGGCAGGTGGAAAGTGGGATGCCTGCAACTGAAATAATGGAGGGGTTGCAGTGAGTGGTTATGACATGGTCTGGGGACAAGAGCAGGGGAGAAGAGGTGGAATGGAAAATAAGATGATTGCAAGAGATGAAGACAGAGAAATGGGAAACCTCAGTGTGGAGAGACTCATCCATGGTGAATGTTCAGAAACATTATCTAAAACTTGGATTTTAGGTGAATGGAGGTAACAAACCTCTTCAATATCATACTGGAGCATGTTTTACAGGTCCACCTGTGAATCATTTCATTTTCTAAGAGAATGTACCTGATACCAGTGTTTGACTTTACTATTTATTATTGATTAGGGCCCAGACACTGTAACATTACACATTAACTTGTAGAGTCTGTGCAGTAAAAGAGACAGACCCAAAGTTTATAGTTTTATGGCCTTGTAGGACATTAACCAGTTTTGTATCTAACCTAGAAATCTTATTCTAATTTTTTTCAAAATGTATAAAAATCACCAGTTCCTCAAAGTACTCTTAGAATCAGCTTTACCGTCTTAGTGACTTATTTGTTCATGAATTAATAATCTTTGATGTGTGTTCATTCAATATTTTTATGAGTCATGTTTTTAACTTTGCTTTTTCTTTTTTGTTTTGTTTTGTTTGAGACGGAGTCTTGCTCTGTCACCCAGGCTGGAGTGCAGTGGCACAATCTCGGCTTACTGCAACCTTCACCTTCTGGGTTCAAGCGATTCTCTTGTCTCAACCTCCCAAGTAGCTGGGACTACAGGCACCTGCCACCATGCCTGGCTAATTTTTGTATTTTTAGTAGAGATGGGATTTCACCATATTAGCCAGGCTGGTCTCAAACTCCTGACCTCAGGTGATCCACCTGCCTCCCAAAGTGCTGGAATCACAGACGTGAGCCACTGCGCCTGGCCATGTTTTTAACTTTTAAAAATTATGGTTGGAGGAATATTAAAATTGTCAACAATTGTAATGAGAGCAGTGTTGGAGAAAGTAATGGTGAGTCAGGATCTAAAATCTTTTCTAAAAATAAAAGGAGGCTGGGTGTGGTGGCTCACACCTGTAATCCCAGCAGTTTGGGAGGCTGAGGTAGGCAGATTGCCTGAGGTCAGGAGTTCAAGACCAGCCTGGCCAACATGGTGAAACCTTATCTCTACTAAAAATACAAAAATTACTCAGGTATGATGGCAGGTGTCTGTAATCCCAGCTACTCAGGAGGCTGAGGCAAGATGATCGTTGAACCCAGGAAGCGGAGCTTGCAGTGAGCCGAGACTGTGCCACTGTGCTCTAGCCTGGGAGACAGAGCGAGACTCAGTCTCAAAAAAAAAAAAAGAAAGTAGCAGTGAACTGTATTCATAGATAAATGCAGAATACATGGTAAGGTATGGTATGATGGTAGTATGGTAGAATTTGGAGATGGGGGATTTTGTGGAGGAGAGAATGAGAATAGATTAACCGTGGCAATGAGAGGCAAGGAGGATCTCTACGCTCTCGCAAAGCCTAGTATTATGTAGAGCGGAAATCTACTTGAAAGGACTGCAGATGAAGCTATTGCTCAGGGAAGTCAGGTTTCAATAACAGTAGAAGGTGAAGGGACTACTCAGAGAAGAGTCTGAGGATATGGTGGATTTTGCTGATTACGTACTGTGAGTTCCGGAGAGAATGTACACACACGCCACATACACTGTAGCAGAGTCCTCTCTGCGGGCAAGAACATATACGCATCCTTCATCTTTTCAATTTAATTGGCCACTGTTTTGGGCTGAATCGTGTTTCTTCCTCACCCCAAAATTACGTGTTGAAGTCCTAACACCCAGGACCTCAGGCTGTGACTGTATTTGGGAATAGAGTCTTTTTGTTCATTTGTAGTGCTATAACAAAATACCATAAACATCATAACTTATAAATAATAGAAATTTATTTCTCACAGTACCGGAGGCCACGAAGTCCAAGATCGAGCCACTGGCAGGTCTGGGGTCTGGTGATACAATCTATTCCCTGCTTCCAAAATGGAGCTTTATTGCTGCGCCCACAGGGCAGAAGAGGGGAAAAGGAAGTAAGGCTACGTCCTCATGTGGTAGAAAAGATGGAAGTCCCTTTAAAGGGGCCGTAATCCCATCTAGGAGAGCTCTGCTCTCATGACTTAATAACTTCCTAAAGGTTCTACCTCAATGTGATTAAGTTTCAACACGTACGTTTTGGGGGTCACATTCAGACCATAGCAATTTTTAAAGGGGTAATTAAGATGAGACTACTAATGTGAGCCCTACAGTATAATAGGTGTCCTTTTTTTTTTTTTTTTTTTTTTTTGAGACAGAGTTCCACTGTTGTAGCCCAGGCTGGAATGCAATAATGCAATCTCCACCCACTGCAACCTCTGTGTCCTGGATTCAAGCGATTCTCCTGCCTCAGCCTCCCGACTATCTGGGATTACAGGCACCTGCCACCACGTCCAGCTAATTTTTGTATTTTTAGTAGAGACGGGGTTTCACCATGTTTGCCAGACTGGTCTCGAGCTCCTGACCTCAGATGATCCACCTGCCTCAGCATCCCAAAGTGCTAGGATTACAGGCGTGAGCCACCATGCCGGGCTGATATATGTCCTTGTAAGAAGAGAAAATTTGGACATGGACACAGAAAGAGAAACATGTGAACACACAGAGAGAAGAAGGCCATCTACAAACCAAGGAGAAGTTCAGAAGAAGCGAATCTCAGATTCTAGAAGTACAAGAAAATAAAATTCTGTTGTTTAAACCACCCAGTCTGTGAAACTTTGGTAGAGCAGCCCTTGCAAATGAATCCAGCCATCTCTTTTCACTTTCCATGGTCAGGGTGATTACTGTGGGAATTTGGTGAGGGGGATTTTTTTTCATGGTGTAACCATTTTATTGAATAAGTTGAACTTAATAGGGGCAAAAAAAGAAAAAAAAATGTATGATTTCTCACGTTTCTCCCTCCCTTAAAGTCATCCCGAGGATTAGTTCTTAACTGTCTCTAGATGAAATCGTAAATAGATCTTATGGGTTTTCCATGCCCTTGTAATCTTGTGATTAAAAGGATTTTCATCTCATTTCAGCAATTAAAATATTCAGACTTGTATAGGTTGGTGCAAAAGTAATTGTGGTTTTTGCCATTGAAAGAAATGGCGAAAACCACAATTACTTTTGCACCAACCTAATACATTATCATAATCAAAACTCCGGATTTCCTCTAAAGCTAAAATGTTTTCCCTCCGAAAGCCTGCAGTGAAGGGAGTGGGTATGGTTAGCTTTATTGCAGTCTCTGCTGTTGATCTTTTATTCCTCCTTCTTCTCTCACCAGCTCTTTTCTGACCCTTTCCAGGGCTGGGTCAGCAGTGAGAGGATGAGGTTTTAGGGCAGTCTCATACACAGGCATCCTCTGGCACTGGGGCTCCCCAGGCGTCAGATCATGCTTTCGTAATCTGCCCACAGAGCCTCCAGCTGAGAGCTTCCACCTGTGGTTCCTGTGGTGCGAGCCAGTCACTGGGGCCTTCCGACTTCCAGTCCTCTCCCAAGTCCCGGAAGAATTCCTTTCTTAGGCAGATTCCTCTCAAGATGTTTCCGAGTCCTCCCCTTTAGATGGATCCACTGGACCCATGGGGAAATGTAGGGGTTTTTATCATGCTGTTGATGGAAATAAACTCATATATCAGTGAAAGCTTCTTTGTCAGTGCTGTTGGGCATTGCCGTTCTTCATGATAGACTAAGGGCGAGAATCAAATGCCAGCCCACTCAATTCCAGGGGACATTTGTCCAGCTCCACAAAAGGTCCTCTTGAAGCCCTGCTCTCTCATTTGCCTGGATTTTAGGGGGAATACTCCTTCCTTTCCCCATGCTGGGGGATCTGCACTAGCACACCAGCAGTTTTCTCTATAAGATCTTCCTCTCTCAGCACTTTGGGAGGCCAAGGCTGGTGGATCAGCTGAGGTCAGGAGTTTGAGACCTGCCAGACCAACATGGTGAAATCACATCTCTACTAAAAATTCAAAAGTTAGCCAGGTGTGGTGGCGGGTGCCTGTAATCCCAGCTACTTGGGAGGCTGAGGCAGGAGAATCGCTTGAACCCAGGAGGCAGAGGTTGCAGTGAGCTGAGATTGAGCCACTGCATTCCAGCCTGGGCAACAGAACAAGATTCCATCTCACAAAAAAAAAAAAAAAAAAAAGAAAAGAAAAGAAAGATCTTCCTCTCTCAACCCTTTAGTTCTCCATCTTTCATAAGCTGGAGTTTGGTTTTACCTAATGCAGTTTTACAACCTCCTAAGATATGGGGACACATGGCACCAATTCCATTGTCAAGAGCCTTCGTGACTTCCACAGCAGATCCACATTTAACATTCTCTTACTCGAACTCTGTACTACATGCCTCCGTGTAAATGCCCAATCTGTGGGTCCAGCTTGGATCTTGGCTTGTCATAGCTGCCTGGCAGGGCCAGCCATTTTTGTAATAGGTACTTCCCCAGGTTTCAACAGCCTGTGGGTTCAAGAGAGAAACATAAAGAATAATGACCCACAGCTCATTGACCCTGCCTCCACCTGTTCGGGTAGGATTGTCTCCTGCTGGAGAGCCCCCTCAAATATTTGAGGGGCTGGTGTTTCCAATAGGTTGGTGTTTGCAAGACAAAGCATGCCTGGTCCTGCCGGACCCCACACTGCACTGTGTCTTCTTGGTGAGAATTTACTCAGTGCAGCACTGTCTGAGTCCCTTTTCTGTTGCTTATAGCAGAATACCTGAAACTGCGTACTTTGTAAAAAATGGAATTTATTGCTTACCATTCTGAAGGGTGAGGAGTCCAAGGCCGAGAGGCCGCATCTGGTGGGAGCCTTCTTGCTGGTAGGGAGTCTGCAGAGTCCTCAGGTCTCTCAGGGCATCACATGGAGATAGCGCTGAGGATGCTATTCAGATCTCTCTTCCTCTGGAGATAGCGCTGAGGATGCTATTCAGATCTCTCTTCCTCT
>NW_012116188.1:521950-528326 GCF_000951035.1 Colobus angolensis palliatus
TTTTTTTGAGACGAAGTCTCGCTCTGTTGCTCAAGCTGGAGTGCAATGGCATGATCTCTGCTCGCTGCAACCTCCACCTCCTGGGATCAAATGATTCTCCTGCCTCAGCCTCTTAAGTAGCTGGGACTATAGGCATGTGCCACCATGCCCAGCTAAATTTTATATTTTTAGTAAAGTTGAGGTTTCACCATGTTGGCCAGGCTGATCTCCAACCCTTGACCTCCAGTGATCTGCCTGCCTCGGCCTGCCTCGTCCTCCCAAAGTGCTGGGATTACAGGTGTGAACCATTGCGCCCAGTCACCCACATCACCTCTTAAAGGCCCCACCTCTCACTGAAGATTAAGTTTCAACATGAGTTTTGGAGGGGACAAACATTTAAACCATAGCAGACATTTTGCACCCACACATTTCAAGATAACAATGCAGCACAGGGTTATAAAGAGGCACAAATGTCTCTCTTCCCTTCGGGAGCTGCAATCTAATATGTGAATCCAGTGTAGCTTGGGCGTCATTGTTCAGTGGGACTTTTTACACCTATATTCCACTGCACACACTCGTCATAGACTCAGACATGAGTTTGACATCACCCTCAACTTCAGCATTGTAAAATTTGGTGTAATCCTGAGTGTTTTTCACCACTCTTTACTCAGGGCGCTGGCAACACTTGATCCACCTAGCCCCAGTCCCTAAAGGGAGCAGTGCTTGAGGAAGAAGCACTCAACGCAGGAGGAATCTGAGGGACACTCAAGACCGCTGCAGCTGCAGAGCCAGCGGGGACCATGCTTGTGCACCCTCAGCGTTCTGGCCCTCTGGCCAGAAACTCACCTCCTCTCATCTTAGCTCTGTCACTCAAACGTGCTGCAGACTCATCTTTGAATGATGAGCTCAAAGCGGTGGGAGCTGCCAGTCTCGGCAGCTGATGTGGTGAGGTGGCTGCCAGGCGAGGCTTGGGGCTCTGAAATGGATTCTGAATACGGCTCTGTGCTGGGCGGTCAGCTTTACTCTCCTAAAACATCAAATCTCAGTGTTCTTCAGTTGGAGACATTCTGAACCTGTCGCAGCACGTCGGCGCAAAGGAAACCACATGAAATAAACCTCCCTTTAACCGAGGCTGGGCTGGGCTGAGTTGTTTGTTTGTTTTGTGTGTTGTTTTCTTTTAATGCTTTTCAGGATCAAAGCCCTTTGCTGGACTTTTTTTTTTGGTGAGGTGGTGAGAAATTCTGTCTTCAAGCAAAGGTCATTGGACAAGACTTTTGGCTTTAGTGACGATGGAGGCTATAATTTTTCCTGCTGGCAGCATGAGGACCACTGGAGAAAATTATAAAGGAGACATTGTGCCTCACTGGTGCATAGGCTGAGACCAAGGAAATAGATTGAATGGAAAGTGACGCTTATCCTACTTAGAGTGAGAGGTGTTTGCCCAAATGAGGGCAAAACAACTTTCAGGGCCAAGGAGAATCATCAGGGCAATGAATCAATGGTGCTGGAATTTTTAACCAGAGCCATAGAATGTTTTCATGCATCTTCATGCTAAAAATCAGCCCTATGTTAATGTTTTACATAGAAACGTCCTTCAACAGGTTGAGTAGAATCACTTAGCAATCTCATGAGCGCTTAAATGGTAACCTCTGGATTCTGAGCTGGCCTGGACACAGCTGGACTGGACCAGGTTGGGTTGGGCAGGCCCTGCCTGCAAGGAACTGAACAAAAGGGACTCAAGTAGCTGTTCTCTGGAGAGCCAGGGTGCCCAAGCAGAGTGGCCTGAAGAAATATTGCCATGACAACTGCAGCTGAACCTCAAAGGGCCGCAGGGAGCAGCACAGAGAGCCTGGCCCGGCCTGTTGCCTCTTGATATGGGCACTGGCATGGAGCCCAAGTGTAGACAGGCAACAATGCAGCCCCAGACACAGGCCCTGCGAGAGGACTGCCCTCCTGAGCAAACAGCAGTCCTGTGCATCCTTAGTCCCCCAGCCCCCCTGCGATTTCAGTGGCAGCTCTCACCACAGAGAGAACAAGGCCCAGAGTTTGCTTGTATCTGATTTATAAGCTAGAAAACAGATCTGGTGCCTACAGGACTTTTGAAGCAACTTTCACAATTGCTTCACAGCCCCCAGCCCCAGGATCAAATGACTTCCACACAGGCCAGACAAATTCTCATGCCAAAAGCTGCAAAGGATTTTTTTCAAAGGCTGCCAGCCATTGCTGGAGGCCCCTTCAAGGTGCCAAAGAGTAGAAAACTGCCCTCTTTACTGATGGAACACTGCTTTTCCTCCCATTACCAATTCAGTGTTAATCCTAGCTTTCCGACAATGAAATTGAAGCCATGAGGACTTCGTGCCCTCACTGCAGTGGCTCCGATGATGCTATATACCAAGCTAGAAAGGGTGGGAGCCTACAAGCCTGGAGACCAAGGCCCTGCTTCTGGACTTAAATTAGCATTTCACTGCACAGGACCATGGGTGTGTCCCCTCACCTTGCCAGGCCTGGAAGGTGCCCTGAGCCCCGCCCTGAGTTGCTAGGGCATGGGCCATGTGCTCCAGGTCACTTGCAGCTTCACATCTGGTTATGGGTGGCAAGGAAGGATCTTGAGTTGACAGTCCAGCCCGCATCCAGGCCCACATCTCCTGCCTGCAGGGAAGTTGGGCACGTGAGAATGGAGGAGGTTGTTGGTTTGCATTGGCTGGAAGGCAGTGAGGTGGGGCTCAGGTGAGATACCATGTCTGAAAGTCCCCAACTCTGAAGGGATAGTCATTACTGGTAATAGTAACATTTACAAGGGCCTACACCAGGGAAAGTGGGTGTGCCTGGGAACTCTCCAACTGCACAGCTCGCTGCTGCACTGGGGTTCTTGGAGTTGAGTGGCTGCAGCCCCTACTGGTTCTGGGCCTTATTAAGCAAGAAGAGTGACCAAAACAGCAACGCATCTCGAGCCTCTTGTCTCCTTAGCTCCCTCAAACATCTTCATGAGGGCATTGGTACAATCCTATCATCCGTATTGAACAGATAAAAACATAAATGCCAAGATCTCAGGCCACGCTGTTGGGAAGTCCAGGTCAGAGACCAATAGCCTACCTTCCGGTTCCCAGCCCTCTCTCCTTCCCCATCTCTCCTCCCTTGTACCCATGAATCACCAGGAACTTGGTCTAAGTAACATCAAATATGCCAACTTTTCAAAACACCCAGAAGATAGGCAAGATTTTTCATTTTTTACTCCCATCTTACTCGCTAGGAAGCCATAGCCAGAAAAGAATAAGTATCCTAAGACTTTCTCTTCTGAAACTGAAATTTAAGTGTATATATATGTATATTCACATATATGTGACATTATTTATTTTATTTTATTTTATTTTATTTTATTTTATTTAAGACGGGTCTTAAATAAAGACCTGTGTTGCCTAGGCTGGAGGGCAGTGGTGCCATCACAGCCTCACTGCAGCCTTGACCTCCTGCACTCAAGCAATTATCTGTCTTAGACTACCGAGTAGCTGGTAAGACAGGCACACACCACCACCATTCCGGGCTAATTTTTAAAATTTGTTTGCAGAGAAGACATCCCATTATGTTGCCCAGGCTGGTCTTAGACTCCTGGCTTCAAGTCATTTTCCTGCCTCGATCTCCCAGAGTCCTGGAATGTGCCCGACCTGAAACTTATTTTTAGTTTAAGTTCAGAATTAAAACATTTGTGGATTACATTACTATATTAATGATAGGTCCTAGATTCTGATAATCTGATCTCATTATCACAGTCCTTCTTCTATAATTAGAGACTTTTTGAAACCAATGAGTAAAAATAATAGGAGTCTCTGAGTGATGGAGAATGAATACAGCTCAGGGGGAATACTGAGAAGGAACACACATTCTGAGAGTAGGTAAGGTGATTCCTGAGGCTGGAGGGTGGTCAAATAGTGGCTGCAGTTTTGCTTCACATGATGGTGGCTCCGGTCTGGGCAGGGCAGGTCTGGGAAGGGCTGCAGGTCTTCCCTGAACATCTGGGAAACTTTAGGAGCAGAGGTGTTCCCAGGCTCCTCTCTGCTTCACAGTTTAATTGTTTTATGTAATATTGTTTGGCTGTGTCCCCACCCAAATCTCGTCTTGAATTGTAGCTCCCATAATTCCCAAGTGTTGTGGGAGGGACCCAGTGAGAGATAATTGAATCATGGGGGCGGTCTCCTTCATACTCTTCTCATGGTAGTGAATAAGTCTCACGAGGTCTGATGGTTTTATAAGGAGAAACTCCTTTCACTTGGTTCTCATTCTCTCTCTTGCCTGTTGCCATGTAAGACATTCCTTGCTCTTCCGCCATGATTGTGAGACCTCCCAAGCCATGTGGAAGCCCATTAAACTTCTTTCCTTTATAAATTAACCAGCCTTGGGTATGTCTTTATTAGCAGCCTGAGAACAGACTAATACAATATGTATTTTTCTGCATTACATGTTCCACTCTCACACAGATAACAACTCCTCCATCTCCTTATTTCCAGAGCATTAGGTAGAGAAAAAAATAAACTGTATGCAGACATTGCTCTTTATATATTCAAAGTCTTGCCTCACAGATGCAATTGGATGCAAGTCATTTTCCTGTTTATCTATAGGTAAAATTCTTCACTATCTCCTAAGCAGGACTGACAAAAAGAGGTGAGAAGGGACATCTTACCATAAATGAAGAAATGAGCCCACGACCTTTCAGGGCTTCTGTTCAGCTTGTCATAACTCAATCCCATTTTCCTGAATGGCTTGTTTAACTTTCGGAGAGTATCAGATGTACTGTGGTGAAAATAATATTTGAACAAGAGGGAGATTATTAAGTTGCCAACTAAAAAGACATTTTAAAGACACCCCCATTACCCTGTTTAAATACCGCTGACATTAGTGCACTTGGAAACCTCTTCATATTAAGGAGTCATTTTAAGACAACACACATTGTTCAGCCAGAGATCCCCAATTCCAGCTTGACATTTAGCACTTAAAGGAGTTTAGAGACTCCAGGCGGTCTTATCAACTCACAGACAAGGGCACTAAAAGTCAGATGGGCTGCTTTTGCCTGGAAACCACAAGCTAGAGCTCAAAATGAACCTAGGCTCCAGTTAAGTGCTTAAAGTATTAAGAGAATCTGAAAACAAAGTACACACCATTAGCCAAATTGGTGCCAGCTTTTGATGATCTGCAGTGTGTACTTGTGGCTTGGTCTTTGTCAAAAGTCTTTTAAAAGAGAGAGGAGAGGGAATGACATACTTATAACTCTTCTACCGGACGCAACAGAGTAAGAAGAGCCTATTAATGAGTCGGGGGCCAATGAGCATTTCTAAACATCTAATTTCCCCCCTTAAATAAAATTAGCTGTAAGAGGCAACCAGCAGGGGGAAAAACCAGCTTTCCTGTGAAGAAATTGCTGGCATATATTCATGAGACAATCAGAAACTGCAAATAAATAGGCACTAGACCAGTAAGTGCCTTTTTTCAAATTTAAAACTACAGAAGTCAAGCTTTGATCTCCTCTAAGAATAAGAGATGGAAATTTAATTTAATTATCTTTTTTCTCCAATTAACTTAGAAAATTATTTAGAAGGAAGGAAAAAATACTCTTTTGTTCCCACTGTCTTAATTTGAGCCTCACGAGAGTGCCATGGACTAGGAACAACTGCGTCCATTTTATAGATTAGAAAATAGAGAGTTCAGTGCCCTGTCTGCATGCTTCCTACATTTCGATTTCAAACTTGCATCTTGAGGTTAGGCTAGTTAGAGATAGAGTGGGCATTAAAACACAGGCTACCTAGTAGAATTGCAAAAATACCTAGTAGAATTGCAAAAATTCAAAAACAAAGAAAATCAAAACAAGTACCCCACATATACTGTGGAGATGCTTTTTCTTCTTGTAATCCAATAGTGTGGATCCCCCAACTGGTGCCACTTAATACCTCAAGTCAAGTCAAAGTTCTAGGGTCAAAGAACCTTCACTTAATCCCATGATGGCCTTGTGTAGATGGCAGTGACCCTCAGTTCCCTCTCTTGAGAAATGGAGATAGCACCTGCTTATTGGAATTTTCATAATGATTAATTATGATAAAAGTGTTATGCCATAATGCGATGGCTCATGCCTGTAATCCCAGCACTTTGGGAGGCCGAGGCAAGTGGATCACAAGGTCAGAAGTTTGAGACCAGCCTGACCAACATGATGAAACCCCATCTCTACTAAAAATACAAAAATTAGCTGGGCATGGTGGCACACACCTGTAATCTCAGCTACTCTGGAGGCTGAGGCAGGAGAATCGTTTGAACCCAGGAGGCAAAGTTTGCAGTAACCTGAGATCGTGCCATTGCACTCCAGCCTGGGTGACAGAGCCAGAGACTCCATCTCAAAAAAAAAAAAAAAAAAAAA
>NW_012116188.1:528506-538096 GCF_000951035.1 Colobus angolensis palliatus
TGACGGAGCTTGCAGTGAGTGGAGATCACACCACTGCACTCCAGCCTGGGTGACAGAGCGAGACTCCATCTCAAAAAAAAAAAAGTGTTAGATGCCTGATACATACTATGGATATTATGGGCTTAATAATGAGTGGTGTTTCCTTAGTTCCATAGTGCAAAGCTCTTCAGAAGAGGCCCTAAAACGTAGAGCATGGTTTTCTTGTGCCTGGAACTCCTTTCATTAATAGAAACTCCCTCTCTTACTCGGATGGGGCAGTTTGTAGAGCAATCATGTTGTACTGCATGCATTCTGACTGTGTACTCCACATACACCAGGCCCTAGTCAACATGGCTTCAGCACCACAAGAAGTAGACATATTCCCGTGATCTCTCCATAACGCTGTATATGCCACACAAAGAGATGATATGAGGAGTTATATCCCACATCTATTCCTATATCTAAATAACCTTATTGATGAGCTGATCTAATCTTTACCTTAGAAATCAGTTTACCTGGTATCTTTCCCTTTTCATTTCTTCTTTCAAGAGTTCAACACACTATTACAGAGGCACTCTTTTTATGTCTATCTCATCATGACCATTAACTCAACAAGTATTTATTGGTCACCTACTACTGTATACAGTGGGCACATTCTGCTAGGCATTGAGGGTAAAATTATGAACAAGGCTGCCTGCAGTTCCTATTTTCATAGAACTCTCTTGCACGGTAGAGCAGGAAACAATTAAAAGGACAAATAAGATAATTACAGGCTCTGATCTGTATGAAGAAAATATATAGAGCTGAGAGAAGATTAATGTAGTTGTCTAGTTGAGACTCCACGAGAAGAAAGTGCATGTCTGGAGAAGAGACACTTAAGCAGAGACCTAAAGGACATTTAGCAAAATTCTCCTTTCAAGCCTGAGCCTAATGCATATCCTGAACAATTGGATTCTGAAAATCAGAAAGTATTTGCTATTTTAACTTTTTACACACACGCGCACCTTTTAAATACCCGAATACTGTTTCTCCTTTAAGTCATGAACTGATGTTTCTCTGAGATGGTATTTTTTAATGTAAGACAAATGTGCATTGGAGCTCAGGACTACTGAACATCAAATCTTTCCAAAAAGCCATTTCTGGAAAACATAAATCCTCCCATTGGCTTTAATTATGTATATTAACATGGCAAAAGTTCATTCTTCACCTCATGCTCAAGAATTCTCAGCAGCCTTTTCACCACACAATTGTTGTAACTCAGGTTTGAGAGACTCTAGAACACCCTTTAAGTCATTCAGAAACTCCTTCCCTGCTTAGAAATGATTTGTCTAGCTACTTGGGAGGCTGAGGTGGGAGGATTGCTTGAGCCCAGGAGTTTGAGGCTGCAGTGAGCTATGATCGCATGACTGCACTCCAACCTGGGTGACAGAGTGAGACCGTGTCTCTAAAAATAACAATAATAATAATAGAAATGATTTGTCAAGGGTCTCTCCAAATGGGAGGAGGAATCTTGTAGCTCCCCAGGGCTCTGAGCTGGGAGCCAGGAGGAAATTCTCTCGAAGCCATTTTCCTAGAGTAGATTCCACAGGACTCGACTAGCTGATGGTAGGGAGTGGGTGTCATAGGATCACAGATAAGACCATAGGGCCCAAATCCTACAGGTAGAAGTTTCACCAGCAGCTGTGCTCGGAGATTAGGCAGATGTTTTTCTTTTTAAAACTTTTTAAATTTTAATTTTTGTGAGTACACAGGAGGTGTATATATTGATGGTGCACCTGAGCTGTTTGGATACAGGCATGCAATATGAAATAAGCACATCATGGAGAATGGGGTGTCCATTCCCTCAGGTATTTATCCTTTGTGTTACAAACAATCCAATTACACTCTTCTAGTGGTTTTTAAATGTTAGGCAGATGTTTTTCTATCAAGACAGTGAGTGAAGGAAAGAGCCAATAAAAATTCTATTACTAGGGTGTCTGCTTCCATTGCTATTAGCACACTTACTCCATGGAAATTGTTAGCTTTGGGTTGATTATGCACACACCCTGCCATACTTATGGCCACGCTTACATACAAAATATTATCACTCTCCATGTGCCCTTTGAAAAGACCAGCCAAATTGGGCTCCAGGAGTTTTTGCAATTATTTGACTTTTCCACAGGGAGAAGAGATGCTTGGCTTTGGTCTGACGTTGACCGAAAGGAAAAGATACAGCTAATTTTGGTGTAATATTAGATTATCCCGTGATTGTTTATTTTTCATTGCTTCTCGGACAAGTCAAAAAGGATCTGGAATCCCAGGTTTCATTGAGTGTGTCCATTTTCAACTCCTAAGTCTCCATCGTCTGTGAATGGTGTCTTTGCAGAAGTTTGCATGGGAACTGGTTGGTGTATTTTTCCCTAAATGGAATTATGACATTCCAAACAAGGATTGAGATCTTTCCCAGGACTGTTTCTCAGTGTTCAATGCATGTGACATAATCAATGACCTGGGCATTTGATTTGACTTTCAGCTCTTCCAGGCCCCAAAATACCAATTCCAGCTCTTGCAACACACATACACTCGAGTTTTAATGGACTTGCTCTGCTGTCATATCTAAGCCTGGAATCAAATTTGACACTCAAAACAAAGCAAGTCACCATAACTCCTATAGAAGAACTAAGGCCATTTAAGGTTGAACCAGGAATTCTGTCGCCACAAAGGGCAGAAAGGTTTTTTAGGTCTCTTTTTTTCAGACAACACACTTTTTGCATTATGATCGGAACATGATTTATTTAGCTAGAGGTGGTGAAGCACTGAGTCATCTCTTGCAGCATAAAAAACCTGGGGTTGGCCAGGCGTGGTGGCTCATACCTGTAATCCACCACTTTGGGAGGCCGAGGCGGATGGATCACCTGAGGTCAGGAGTTCAAGAACAGCCTGGCCAACATGGTGAAACCCCATCTCTACTACTAAAAAAAAAAAAATTAGCTTGGAGTAGTTGTGGGTGCCTGTAATTCAGCAACTGGGGAGGCTGAGACAGGAGAATCGTTTGAACCCAGAAGGCAGAGATTGCAGTGAGCCAAGATCACACCACTGCACTCCAGCTTGGGCAACAAGAGTGAAACTCTGCCTCAAAAACAAACAAACAAACAAACAAAAATCTGGGATTTGGGAAGGCCTGGTACAGGGAAACTGACACCCCACAGCCATTGCACTCCAGGGTCACTTCAGCTTAAACCTCACACGCACATTCCCTGAGGTGTATGGACAAACCCCACTGATTTCTGATTATTACAGTTATATGACAGTGCACACATCCACCTGCACCTGCCTGCAGCAGCTCCAGACCATCCTCTGAAAAAAAATCTGCTTTAAAAAGGGTGCTAATGACCCACTTCTTCTGGACTGCAGGTTCTTAGGATAGTGGTTCTCCAATTTTGGCTCCATCAGAATTCCAGGGAGTCTTGTTCAAACATAGACTTCTGGCCCTACCCTTTCAGATTCAGTCTCAGTAAGTCTGGGGCAGGGCCCAGGAATTCGCATTTTTCACAAGTTACCAGGCGATGCTGATGCTGCTGCTCTGGGAACACTCAGAGAATCATTGTCTTAGGCATTAATTATGCTTCAAAATCAAGATCTTTGGATTTCCACAGGCATAGGGAAATACAGGTCCTTTGCCTCATTTTTACCTTGTGGGGAGAAAGGCTTAGTCAGTTAATTTCTGTTATATTCCTAGAAAAGTAAACTAAGAATTCATAGTAATGGCCGGGCATGGTGGCTCATGCTTTTAATCCCAGCACTTTGGGAGGCCAAGGTGGGTGGATCACTTGAGGTCAGGAGCTCAAGACCAGCCTGGCCAACATGGCAAAACTCTGCTTCTACTAAAAATACAAAATTAGCTGGGTGTGGTGGCAGGCGCCTGTAACCCCAGCTACTCGGGAGACTGAGGCAGGAGAATTGCTTGAACCTGGGAGGCAGAGGTTGCAGTGAGCTGAGATTGCACCACCACACTCCAGCCTGGCAACAGAGTGAGACTGTCAAAAAACAAAACAAAACAAAAAAAACAAAAAATACCCCCAACCCCCCAAAACTTGGGATAGCTATAATAGAGTTAAAATTCTAGATTTTTGGAAAACATTTGGCTACTGGTCTGCTAGAAGTATAACTGCTCACTACTGACTGTGAGGCTGAGTGGTAGACAGCCTGTTTGGCCCTGAGCATAATACACATTTTCTGCTAAGGCTGGTTTTTCACTTGAATGAAGTACTATGAAAACCAGGGATAGACTGTGGCCAGACATCCTATAGAAAGGTGATCATTTCAAACCTTTGAGTCAGCTCTTTGAAATGCCACGAGGTTGCCATTGGTGGAGCAGATAGTTCTGCTTGAAAACTGCACAAAAAGGCCACACTCCCTACACATTTGTAGGCACTGAGGACACATTCAGAAGCTGGAAGATGAACCAAGTAGGGAGTTGGCATTTTGTTCATGATGTAAAGCTCTGTTCCCATTGCAGGCAGAGGCTTGAAGACACTATGCATTTAGGAAAATCTCTCTCTTCATTTGCAAACAGCCTAAATTGTCCCTTAGAAATAATATATTATCAAGACATGAGTGTGTATGCATGTGTGTTTGTGCTAATAATTTAACAGTTAGAATTTCCTTTGTTTGCAAGTGACACAAACCACTCTGCCCTGTTGACACTGGATCAAGAAAGAAAACAGAGGTTATATTTATTAATCCATTGATATGGTTTGGCTGTGTCCCCAGCCAAATCTTCATCTTGAATTGTAGCTCCCATAATTGCCTCATGTGTGGGAGGGACTCAGTGGTAGATAATTGAATCAAGGGGGATGGTTTCCCCATACTGTTTTGTGGTAGTGAATAAGTCTCATGAGATCTCCTGGTTTTATAAGGGGAAACCTTTTTCGCTTGACTCTCATTCTCTTCTCTTGCCTGCCGCCATGTGAGACGCGTCTTTTGCCTTCTGCCATGATTATGAGGCCTTCCCAGCCATGTGGAACTGTGACTCCATTTAAACCTCTTTCTTTTGTAAATTGTGCAGTCTTGACTATGTCTTTATCAGCAGCATGAAAACCGAGTAATACATCTATGTTATGTTATTAATTCAGAAGTATTCTGGGTTCCAATTTGGCTTGCTCCAGAGCTCAAATAAAGTCAGCAGCATGAAGTTTCTCTCTTTTCATTTCTTGGCCCTGCCTTTCCCAGTGGAAGTCCCAAGTAGTCTTCTGTAATAGTCAATGCCCAGCTCTTAAATAACCTCTGAGGCCGGGAGCACCTGAACTACAAGCTTTCCCAGACAGCCTGGGCTGAGAGGAAGCAGAGGTGAACTCCACAGTAAAAGTGAGAGCTATTGCTGGAAGAAAAGTGAACAGAGAAATTCAAATAGAAAATAGCTACTAAAAATGATTAACCATGGATGGATGATCAGAAAGAATGAGGAGATGGGAAGAGTTCAAAGAGAACTAGATTTGAAGAACCCTAAATATCCTCAACTCTGAAGCTTTTTGGGCATCTATGATGCTTAAGCAACTATGATGCATTTTTTTTTTTTTCTTAATTGAGATGGAGTTTCGCTCTTGTTGCCCAGGCTGGAGTGCAATTGTGCGATCTTGGCTCACAGCAATCTCTGCCTCCTGGGTTCAAGCAATTCTCCTGCCTCAGCCTCCTGAGTAGCTGGGATTACAAACATGTGCCACCATGCCGGGATAATTTTTTTGTATTTTATTAGAGACAGGATTTCTCCATTTTTGTCAGGCTGGTCTCGGACTCCCGACCTCAGGTGATCAACCCACCTCAGCCTCCCAAAGTGCTGGGATTACAGGCATGAGCCACTGCGCCCAGCACAGATATGATGCTTTTTAACCCTCCATTTTTTCCAGTATTATTAGGGGACTGAAATTTTCAGCCTTTGGCAAATGTGAGTCATTTGTCTTAAGATTTCATTGTTGGTTGTAAGGAACAGGAGAGGATACAAAGGTCGTGTTTCAGGGCATTACCTTTATAAAGTTAGGATTGGCCAAGCAAATTTCCTCCTGCCTTTCCTATCTTATGTAGTAAGATAACGTCCCTTGTTTCCTTAATACCATTTTCTTAAGGAATATCAATGTGTGTTATAATTCCTTGATTGCAGCTCCAGTCATGAGATCTTGCTGCTTACTTAAAGCTGTGACCTTAGTTAAGTCATTGAAACTTTCTGGACCCCAGACTGCTTTTATGTAAAATGGAGGAGTTAGTTAAATAATCTGAAAGTCTCCTTTTCAATACATAAATGCAGCAAAAATCCCAGCCCCAGCCTAAATTGTGTCCATCCTGGGGATTCAAGTATGACTCACTGTATCTGGGAAACTAGGAATACAAGTCTTGGAAAATCCTAAGGGAAAAAGCAGTCCGATAGAATGAGCCAGAATCATGATCTCTGTCACCTGAATTTTCTCTCAGTCCCCATCCCCCAGCAACTCCTCTGAAATCCTTTGTCAATGGTGAGAGCTATAAGTAAAACTCAAAAGACATGTCCCACTAAATTGCTGTAAACATGCCTAAATTCAGAAGAGGAAGAGAGACTTTCTTTCCCCTGTCCCATCACAACATACCAGGCAGCGTCGGCATATCGAAGGCTCTGGAATATCCTCCCCATTAAATATGCAACGGAACAAACAAAAATCCCCCTTATTGGAAACTCACCAGCCACCTCTGCCAACCAACTTTCCAAAAATCTTAAGATCTAAACTTGCGGTTGAAGATAGTGAATTAAAAATATACATTTAACTCTGCCCCTTCCTAAAACACCCCTAGCCTGACAGAAGGGAATTTTCTAAAGGGTCACAAGGTTGGGAAAGGAGATGGTAGCAACTGAACTTTGCATGTGGAAAAGTTAAAGAATGACTGCAGATTGATTCTGCAGACCAAAGAATGCTGAACCCTCAGCTCCTGCTGAGAAAGACAAAGACAACCACATTTGCACCCAAGACGCCCCCACAATGACTCTAATAATGATAGCACCACATACCTCTGGGAGTGGGGGTGAAGGAGAGACTGAAATAAGAATTGGTTAAAAGTGGTTAAGACACAAAAGCAGATTCTCTCTGTCATCACCTGCAGCTAAGTAACCGTCTTTTTCCTATCCTGGCAGAACACTGCAGGTTTATTCTCTGCATGGAGTAAAAGTTGAAGGGACATCAAATCAATTGAGACCTGGGGGACAGGAGGCAATGGCTTACAGCTGTAATCATAGCACTGTGGGAGGCTGAGGTCAAGACCAGCCTGGGTAACATAGCAAACACCCCACCTCTACAAAAATTACAAAAATTAACCAGGCATGGTAGTGTATGCCTGTGGTCCCAGCTACTCAGGAGGCTGTGAGGTGGGAGGATCACCTGAGCCTGGGAGGTCGAGGCTGCAGAGAGCTATGATTGTGTCACTGCATCCAGCCTAGGCAACAGAACAGAGTGAGACCTCTCAAAAAAAAAAAAAAAAAAATTCAGCTGAGACCTGGGGAAGCCTTCTCAAAAAAAAAAAAAAAAAAAAATTCAGCTGAGACCTGGGGAAGCCTTCTCAATGTTAAAAACCCACAGCTCTTTTCACGCCTTCGGCTTTAAGGCCCAGACTTGCCACCCAAATAGAAGAACAGAATCTGACCATGCCAAAAGAAAAGACTTACAGATGCACCTGTTGTTCAGGCTGATCCTCCCACAGTGAAGCCCATGGTGACAGGCTCCTCCAACAGCCACAGACCCTCCCATCAGCTTTGTAATAGCCCAACTTAAATAGGAGCAGAAATCCTAGGCTTGCCAGAAAACGGAGCCCAGCCCACTCAATGTAATATATATATTCATTTGTAAATGTTTGTTTTCTCTTCCCCTCGGCAAAGTATAAATCCATGAAAATGGGCCAGGATGCATCAATGTATATTTGGGTAACACAGAGCTGCTTAATCATAGGTATTTCACACACAGAGATGAATGAGTGATAATGGCTGAAATCTGCAAGAAATCATGTGGCAGAAGCTGATTGGTGAAAATAAGAAACTAATTTAGGTGTACTTGGGGTCCTCCCCGAAATATTCAGAAGAGAGAGTCCGTTACAAGTTGTATCAGAGGTCCTGTGTGAGCAGGTGGGGGGCAAGGACATAAATTTAGGAAACTGATGTTAATGAGAGTCATTTACATATTATAGATAGCCTAATGCGTCTCAGTGACATTTGGGTGACATAAATAGCACTGTTGATTTATTGAATGTTTTCTTCATGTTAGATTCTTGGTAAAGCACTTTACATACAATCTCTTAATTGAAACTTACAGCAGGCCTGTTAACATATTATCCCCATTTTACAGATGAGGAAACTGAGGTTCAGAAAGGTTAAGTAATTTTTCTAAGTTAATTCACCAATCAGTGAAAAGGCTGGAATTCAAACACCCTCCATCTGACTCAAAAATCCATTCCACCTTTCGCACTCCACGCTGTCACAAAATGGGTCAGTTTTCACTTAATATAATGTGATCCTGCTCCCATAAATCAAGAAGTCGCTGATAACGTGATTTTTGTTTAACATTCTCATATAAAATAAATTATTTAACTAGATCTCTAATATTGTGCAGCTAATGATTCCATTTTTTCAAGTATTACAAATAACATTGCACAGAACATCCTGACACATAAAAGTTTTTGCATGCTTCCCTAATTATTTCCTTAGGATAAAATCCTGAAAGTGTTCTTACTTCAAAGACCAGAAACATGTTGAAGGCTTTGATAATGCCCCAGGCTAAGTTTGTACACATGTAGGCTCCCAACAGCCGCCCCCAAAACGCTCATTTCATCAGTCTTGCCAGCAAGAGTAATTATAATCCTTTTAGCCATTGACAGTCTGATATGTAAAAAATGCTGTCACTCTTTCATTTGCATTCCATTGACTGAAAATGAGCTTGAAGGTATTAACTGAAATTAACTGAAAATTAACTTGAAGTTATTGAAGTTTTCTACTTTTGGGCACAGATTTTCCCCACTTGTTCTTTGAGTTGTTGATCTTACCCTTGCTAATTTGTGTTAACTCTTCATATAATAAGAATATCTTTTGCTTGGAAATGTTATCTCCCCATTTGCCACTTGTCTTTAAAGTCCCTTTAACCCCGCAGGAATCTCTGCTTTACATATCTGTATTCCTACAGATGGTGAAATTGATTCTTGTTTTGTCTGGATGATAATGACAGTGTTGAGAATGAAAAGGGACATTTTGTCAGTGAAAAGGCAGCATAAGCTTCAGGAACCTGGAGCGGGGACATGGATCAAGGAGAGACATCAAAGGGTCATAGGTTCCTGGGTTCAAGACAGAAAAGAGATCAGAAGGTATGTAACTGAAGAAGATGGACAGGGAAATAGAGAAATAAATCAAGGATATATTCAAACAGCCATGAATAACCTTGTAAAAAGCTTTATATCTACGTGGCAAGAAAATGTTGGCAATGAATTCAAACATAGGATACCAAGAAAAAAAAAGTAGGTATAACAGTTTTCTTCCTTCCTTCCTTCCTTCCTTCCTTCCTTCCTTCCTTCCTTCCTTCCTTCCTTCCTTCCTTCCTTCTTTCTTTCTTTCTTTCTTTCTTTCTTTCTTT
>NW_012116188.1:538231-547208 GCF_000951035.1 Colobus angolensis palliatus
ATGACACAATCATAGTTCACTGTAACTTCAAACTCCTGGGCTCAAGCAATCCTCCTGCCTCAGCCTCCTGAATAGCTAGAACTACAGAAGCATGTCACCACACCTGATTAAATTTTTTCAAAAAAATTTGTAGAGATGGAGTCTTGTTATGTTGCCCCAGCTGGTCTTGAACAAACTCCTGGACTCAAGCGATCCTCCTGCTTCAGCCTCCCAAAGCATAGGGATTACAGGCATGAGCCACTGCACCCAGCCAAGGTATAATCGTTTTCTTCACTTTTAAGAAAATTCGACCAATATAAAAGCAGTTTCTTTAAAAGGATCTTTAAAAGGGGGCCTCCTCCCTCTGCACTACTAGGTCAGTTTATAAGTGCATCTATGTAACTTTGGAAGAGAAACAAACAAGAGCAGGCCCTATACACACCCAATCCGATATCAACTAGCATGTTTGCCAACTTGAGGGTCCAGACTCTCAACTACAAAAATCATTTTCCCCAAACCATTTTAGCACCCTTGGAAGACTGGTTTGTTTTTTTTTTTTTTCCAAACTTATAATTTTGTTTTTAAATAAAGAACAAAAAATTAGCTTAGAAGAACTCAATCATGTATAGAATGAACTATGTACTATTTACTAAGTAACCAGAGATAGTAGAAAGGCGTAGCATACTTGTTATGAACCTTTGCAGAATACATCAAGAAGTCCTGGACCATGTTCTTTTCCTACGTCAACATCCCAATATTTCCTTCATCTATGTAACTGTCTTTATGTCTGTTCCATAGTGGTCTATTTCCTCCTTTGATATGAGTTTCTACCTTAATGTCCCTTCTTATAATCACAGAGGATATGTTAGTAGCACAGACTTCTTAATTCCCATAATCAAAACTTTGTCTTAAAATTTAAACATATGTTATTTATCCTAGTTTTCATTGATTTGGCTAATAATCTTTATATTTGATGATAAAATACTGAAATTCTGGAGATTCCCTTATTTTACTTTATTTTATTTTATTTATTTATTTTGAGACAAAGTCTCATTCTGTAGCCCAGGCTGGAGTGCAGTGGTACAGTCACGGCTCACTGCAGTCTCAACTTCCCTGGGCTCAGGTGATCCTCCCACCTCAGCCTCCCAAGTAGCTGGGACTACAGGCATGTGTGACCCCAAGCCTGGCTAATTTCTGTATTTTTTGTAAAGGTGGGATTTCATCATGTTGCCCAGGCTGATGTCAAACTCCTGGGTTCAACCGATCCTCCTGCCTTGGCCTCCCAAAGTGCTGGGATTACAGGTGTGAGTCACTGTGCCAGACTAGATTCATTTTCTTCTAAAGCAAATACACTCTTCCTTCTAAAAACTTTAGCCGGGCGTGATGGCAGCACCTGTAATCCCAGGTACTCGGGAGGCTGAGGCAGGAGAATTGCTTGAACCTGGGAGGCAGAGGTTACAGTGAGCAGAGATCACGCCATTGGCACTCCAGCCTGGACAACAAGAGCAAAACTCCAACTCAAAAATAAATAAATAAATACATAAATACATACATACATAAAATAAAAACTGCAGCCTTTCTTGTACTAAATAAAGGAAAGCGTTTTTTAAATCTTCCTAGTTTTTGGAGGGAAGACATCACATTTTAGTCTAACCTTCACCCCATTAATCACGCAAAAGTTATTTAGTTGGCTGTTTTGCAAGCCCCGCCATGAAAAGTTTCCTCCCCTAAGGCAAACGGGAGCAAAGGTAGTTTGCTTGTTGCTCACTGGGTTTTACTTTTTAACTGTTCAAGTTGCACTCTGTGGTGTCTACACGTCCGATTTTATAGAGCAAAACAAACATTGTTTACCTTGGTTTACAGATTTCTAACTTGCCAAGTTGATAAATTAGAGCACAAATTAATTTGCTAAAACCAAAATCCTTCAGACAAAAGGACGTTGAGATGTGAATAGATGTCTGATTGCTCTAGTTCCCGTCCAGACTGAACCTTTCTTATCCCATTAGGCTGTACAGTACCAAGGGTTAGTATGACTGTGATACAATCTCTCAGACGTTCTCCACTCTCAGACAAAAGAAGAGAGAGAGAGAGTGCAGGGGCAGAAATGATAAGTGTGGAGTCAGACAGATCAAAGATCTGCAGAGTTTGAACAAAGGTGACGACCCAAGGAGGACAGATGGTGAGTCAGGAAAAGTGTCCTCAGTTACAAAGCATTTCCAGAAGGACGAAGGGTTATATCGCCCAATATTTTGTGGACTTGATCCATTGCTTAATCACACTCCCACAAACCATTTTAAATTCAGACTACAGGAAAATGTGGGGAAAGTTTATCATAAAATAAATCAAAGGGAAAATCAGATTCACTTCACCAAAACTCAGCTTATAGTTATGAGTCAATGTGGGGGAGAGCACACCATGACCTGGATTCCAGTTGAAATCAGATCTGAATCCAGAGGTGCTGAGTTTTGGAAAATCCAAGGCAGGGCACTTGCACCTTTTTTTTGATGATCCATTTACATTTATTACTGACTTTGCCATTAAGACCTATGCTCTAGGGTCCCTCTCCAATGTGCATTCCCCCATTTCTTTCTTGCTAACAGTACCTCTGTTTTGCTCATCCTTATCTAAACAGTCACGTCCTTTAGGGGAGGCTGAGCTCTTTCTCATTCTTCAAGGATGAAGTTGACTGATGTCAATAATCAGGGTGTTATAGGCCCCCTTAACACTGTAGTATTTTGTTTTTTTGTTTTGTTTTTGTTTTTTGAAACAGGGTCTCACTCTGTTGCCCAGGCTGGAGTGCAGTGGCGCAATCTCGACTCACTGCAACATCCGCCTCCTGGATTCTAGCAATTCTCCTGCCATAGCCTCCCAAGTAGCTGGGATTACAGGTGCCCACCATACACGCAGCTAATTTTTGTACTTTTAGTACAGACGGGGTTTTACCGTGTTGGCCAGGCTGGTCTCGAACTCCTGACCTCGGGTGATCCATCCGCCTTGGCATCCCAAAGTGCTGGGATTAGAGGCGTGAGTCACCACGCCTGACCGTATTTCCAAACAGTGGGGCCAGGGGATATCTGAAAGGCATGTGAGAGCATAGCCCAGCAAGGCACTCTTGAGGGGTGCTCATGAATAAGAAGCTATCTGGCAATCATGAGATGCCACACCTAGATACCTGGACAACACATTAAAGATGCAGAAAGAGGGACAGCACCCAAGTCCTTGATGACAGTGTTGAGACATCCAGACTTTTGGTTATGTAAAAAGAGAAAAGTCTTTATAATTTAAGATATTTTAATTGGGTTTCAGCTACAAGCATCCTTCTGCTGCAGTTAGCGTTCAGTTTAGACACTGGAAGTGGGTAGACCACTCCATTATTTTATTGTCTGTACATTTTGTGGTAGCAAATTTATTCAAATGTATCCTATAGCATGAGATTTTTCAGTGATCTAATTAACAACAGAAAACTTAGCTTGGCATCTCTATGAGACGTTCGCTCAATTTCTCTCATCAGACTTTCACCAATTTCAGAAGAGCAGAATTTATTCTCTTTTTAAAAACAATTTTTTGGGCCAGGTGTGGTGGCTCACGTCTGTAATCCCAGCACTTTGGGAGGCCGAGGCAGGCAGATCACCTGAGGTCAGGAGTTCAAGACCAGCCTGGCCAACATAGTGAAACCCCATCTCTACTAAAAATACGAAAATTATCCAGGCATGGTGGCGGACACCTATAATACCAGCTACTTGGGAGGCTGAGGCAGGAGAATTGCTTGAACCCGGGAGGCAGAGGTTGCAGTGAGCCAGGACCACGCCATTGCACTCCAGCCTGGGTGACAAGAGCGAAACTTCTTTTTGCTGAAAAGGGCAACACTGCATTCCATAAAATAGAATAAGTGGAACTTATTCTCTATTGTATATTCAGTCAAACATTTATTTTATTTATCTTTTTATTTCAATAGGTCTCTGGGGAACAGGTGGTGTTGGTTATATCAATAAGCTCTTTGGTGGTAATTTCTGATATTTTGGTGCATGTATCACCCAAGCAGTGTACACTGTACCTAATGTGTAGTCTTTTATTCCGCACCACGTGCCACCCTTTCCCCCAAGTCCCCATAGTCCCCAAATTAAAATTTGACGTTATGTTTAGCTCTGAAGTTGTTAGCACGCTGTGACCAAACATTGTTAACTGAATTCATTCAGCGCATTTTTAAAAATTAACAAGATATTTGCAACATCTGATATAATCATAATATATTTAAGAGTTATTTCATGAGTGAGATGTCCTTATTGGCCAAAGAGATTTTCATGTGGAATTTACTCCATCACTTTTCTGTAAGCAACCAATGAACTTCCAAGTTCCTAGATTGACCCACACAAAATGGTCAATTTTATACATTAAAAATAGTTGAAGACCCTCAATTTTATATGATTCAACCTATAAAATCTGAAACTCATTCGCCATAACATTACATACCACTCTCAAATGTAAAGACAGTGCTTTAAGACAATTGATCATTTCTATGCCACTCATCAACAGAATTTAAAAAGTTTTGCCAACAAATGACTAGTTAACCTGTGGCCATTCTGCTGTTGAGCATCTCTCATTGGTGGGATGTTTGCCTTGGTCTGAGCCAGAACTAAGTTTGAACTATCAGATTAAAAATAGAAAGCAAGTAGATATCAGATTAAATGGTAGGGCATATCAGTGCTCTTGCGAAGATCTTGGAAAAACTCATTGAATGTCAGCGATCTCTTTCCTGGTGAAAAACTTATAACTACATATTTTTATTTGGGGAAATTCTAATATTCATAATTGATTACTATTAAGGTAAGCCTTAAACTTATAATATTTGACTTGGCCCAGCATGGTGGCTCATGCCTGTAGTCCCCCAGCACTTTGAGACACCAAGTCAGGAGGATCACTTGAGCCCAGGAGTTCGAGTCCAGCTCGGGCAACATGGCAAAACCCCATTTCTACAAAACACACACACACACACACACACACAAACACACACACAAACAAAAAAAAAACACAAAAATGAAGCAGGCTTGCCAGTAGTCCCAGCTGCTCAGGAGGCTGAGGTGGGAGGATCCCTTGATCCTGGGAGGCAGAGGTTGCAGTGAGCTGAGATTGTGCCCCTGCATTCCTGCTTAGGTGACAGAGTGAGACTCTGTCTCAAAAATAAAAATAAAATAAATAAAAATAAGAATAAATAAAATTTTAAAAATTTGACTTAGTAATTTAACTTTTAGCGATTTATCCTAAGAAAACAACCAAACAGATATTAGATAGATGATAGATAGATAGATAGATAGATAGATAGATAGATAGATAGATAGATAGATAGATTAGGCCCAATGGCTCACGCCTGTAATCCCAATATTTTGAGAGGCTGAGGCGGGAGAATCATTTGAGGTCAGGAGTTCGAGAGCAGCCTGGCCAATATGGGGAAACCCCGTCTCTACAAAAAATACAAAACTTAGCCGGGTGTGGTGGCATGTGCCTGTAATCCCAGCTACGTGGGAGGTTGAGGCAGGAGAAGCACTTGAACGCAGGAGGCGGAGTTTGCAGTGAACTGAGATTGCACCACTGCACTCCAGTCTGGGGTAACAAAGCAAGACCTTGTCTTAAAAAAAATAGATCGATAGCTAGATAGGCATAGATAGATAGGCAGACATATAAGGATGTTCATTGAAGCTTTGTGTATAATAATGAATTTGGAATAAATTAAACTGGTAATAAACCATGGTGCTTCCAAATAATGAAATGCTTGGTAGCCATTAAAAATGTTACTATAGATCCCTATTTATGCTGTAACCTGTTCCATGCCGAGCCACGTTCCTGGTCCCCCTCCCTGCATTGCTTTTTCCCTAGCACTAATCCCTCAAACATGTTCTATAATTTACTCCTTCAATATCTGCATCTTTATCTGTAACTACCCTCTTGAATGTAAGCTCAGAGAGGACAGCGGTAAGTGTCATCCTTCTTGGACGTCTCTCAACTGCCCCGACAAGGTCTTGACAAGAGTTCTTGAGTAGGCACTCAAGAAATATTTGTTGTAGGAAAGCAATTTAGAACTAGAATTTCTGTGTAAAGAAGCATAAACATGTTCAAAACCTCTAGGGCATCCTAAAAGCTTGTTTCTATGGAGATATATATGAATTCACACTTTAAAAGGGATGTTTTAAAGCACCATGAAACATGCTCAGAGATGATAGATCATCAATATTTTTCCCCGTTTTAGGATCTCCAGCAAAGTATAATGTGTGGTTTTTTTTTTATTGAAACTTACAAAGAACACTTTGTTTTTCCACAATCTTTTTTTCACTGTACAAACTTAAGACTGTTTTTTAAAAATAAGCTCCTAGGATTTTCCTTTACAATCCAAATAGTTCCCTAACATAGTCTAAAAATTCTAATTAAGAGTTATTTTGAGATTGACTTTTCTTTTGTAGTTTCATATTTATTGTGTTCTAAGAAAGTATCTCCCAGAAACATTGCATTAACAAAATAAAATCTGGGCCGGGTGTAGTGACTCACACCTGTAATCCCAACACTTTGAGAGGCCGAGGCAGGTGGATTGGTTGAGCCCAGGAGTTTGAGACCAGCCTGGGCAACATAGAGAGACTCAGTCTCTATGAAAAAATACAAAAATTAGCCGGGCATGGTGACATGCACCTTTAGTCCCAGCTACTTGAGAGGCTGAGGCAGGTGTATCGCTTGAGCCTGAAAGGCAGAGGTTGCAGTGAGTTGAGATTGCACCATGGCACTGCAGCTTTGGTGACAGAGGGAGACCTCATCTCAAAAATAAATAAATAAATAAAATAAAAATAAAAAAGTAAAATATACTAGCAAGATTGGTTTACAGAGGATAGTTTTTGTATAACTTACTCATAATATTCCACTTGGTCCTTTGTCATAAGTGACAAAATGCTCTGTTCTCTGAGAACTAAAACAGTCCCCCAATCAGTGGTAGAGGGCCTCTCATAAGGGAGGAGTGCCAGCCCAGGAGTGAGTATCACTATGAGACAATCTTTAAGACAGAGCTGGAAGGCCAGGGTTCCATGTCCACAGGCCTGGTAGAGCTAAAACTCAAGAAAATGCCAGGTTGAAAGGCTGTGAATGAAAAACCAGAACAATAACTTGGAGAGTTCCAATGTGAGGGACACACAGAAGTCGATTCCTGATGCTACTCAAAGCCAGACCTGCACTGGGCTGAAGGAGCTTCAAGTTGTGTTCTGAGTTAAGCTCCCTCTCCTACTATTGCTAGGAACTCCCTAAACTTGAACATTTATGTGCAGAGAGCATCATTGAGGGGTACAGAGCACATGTCCCATTGTTCAGACCTGAGGTTTGGAGCCTACAATAGTCTTTCTCTCATATTAAGGTTTTTTAAGGCCTGCCTCTTTTTTGTTTTTGTTTTTGAGACAAGTTCTCGCTCTGTCACCCAGGTTGGAGCACAGCAGCACAATCATAGCTCACTGCAGCCTCACACTCTTGGGCTCCGGTGATCCTCCCACCTCAGCCTCCCGAGTAGCTGGGACTACAGGTGTACACCACCATGCCTAGTTAATTTTTAAATTTTTTTTGTAAAGACAGGGTGTCACCATATTGCCCAGGCTGGTATCAAACTTCTGGTGGTCTTCTTGAAGTTGGTTTCTGGGACTCCTCAGGCCGGATCCATGACAAAAGAAACAGGAATGTATTTTACTTTTATTGAGTTTTTATTTTATGATATAATTATTCTGTACTAGGTGGCTTTACAAACACAGCCTCATTAAATATTTATGACAGAGTCCTATGAGGTGGCCATAATGATTTCTCTCTATTTATACTGGAGGAAAAATAAAACACAGAAAGGTTGATTAACTTACCCAAAGTCACACAGCTAATGAAAGATGGAGCCAGGACTCAGAAGTCAGCTCCAACTTAGCCATTGTGGTATTCAGTGCGTCCGAGTTAATGCAGCCCACCCAGAACTGATGAGCACGTTCTCCTCATTCAAAAACAAGAATAGGAACAACCGCCCCTCACTCTGCAATAACCAGAGGAAGCAATTTACATTTTATACGCTTGCCTTTAAAACTGTCTTTTGAATGTTTTAAAAAAACAGTCCTGAAATTTCAATGAAATTAAGACATGTTTAAAATAGGTCGGCTCTCCTCCTTGGGACCCTGTTGTTGGCAAAGTGGTTTCACGGTTGCTAGTTGTTGAGCGAGTTATCTTTTATGTCCTAAAAGAAAATACTCTTTTTCAAATGTAACTTCACTTCTCACATTCTGCCTAGCCAAAATGTATTGCTATTCTGTTAGTCACTAGTGAATTGAAAGGGTTGTTTTAAAAAGAACCAAAATGTGCATAAATACACAGATAGGGTTTGAGATCAAGTAAAAGCTCTCAGAATCATTCACTGTGATGCCTGAGAGCTAGGATTTTGTTTTCCCCATAGGCAATCCAATAAAAGAAACTTGACTACTGAGATAAAGCCCAGTCCTGTGTCCTGTGCCGGCTCCTGAAATCAGTGGGACTGGCATTCTCACTCTCTGGCATTGATGGGAAAGAGAAAACTCAACCTAGATTATCATGAAATTATTCCTGATGCCTGGTCACATTAACTCCTGAGCCAACTGATGCCGTTAACAAAGAGGGTTGCTGAAGCTGGGACTTGTGCCATCAGCCTGGTTTTAGAACACTTTTTAACAGTAGATTGGGCGTGGTGGGGGAGGGAAGGCTTGGAGGGGAAGTTAGCAAGGGCAGAGAATGAAGAGGCTGTATGCTGCAAGCAGCGAGTGTTCTAATACTCCCAATACACTTTGAGACTTAGTCGTATCAAAGCATATTTATTTTGAGGTGTCCATAGTGCATTTTTCTGAGGTCCTTTGACAACAGAATATTTCAAAGGTGTGTGTACAAATGTGGTTTTGCTCTTGCTGAAAATGGTGCCACAACCTGAGCCAAGGGGACTATTCTTTCCTATTGTCCTTCTCCATTGTCCAAAATA
>NW_012116188.1:547303-567442 GCF_000951035.1 Colobus angolensis palliatus
TATATATATATATATTTTTTTTTTTCTTTTCTTTGAGACAGAGTTTCCATCTGTCCCCCAGGCTGGAGCGATCTCAGTTCACCACAACATTTGCCTCCTGGGTTCAAGTGGTTCTCCTGCCTCAGCCTCCAGAGTAGCTGGGACTACAGGCGCACGCCACCATGCCCAGCTAATTTTTGTATTTTTGGTAGAGATGGGGTTTCACCATGTTGGCCAGGCTGGTCTCAAATGCCTGATCTTAAGTGATCATCCCGCCTTGGCCTCCCAAAGTGCCTATGTGTGTGTGTGTGTGTGTGTGTGTGTGTGTGTGTGTGTGGTGGTCTTACTAGCTGGTTCTACTTTCTAAATCCTTTTGGAAAAAATCTCAGTCAGTTGAATTTGGTTACACTTAAAAGCTGTTTAAGGACTTCTCTGTTATAAGATGATTTGGCCAGGTGCAGCGGCTCATGCCTATAATCCCAGCACTTTGGGAGGCCAAGGTGGGATGATCTTTTGAGATCAGGCATTTGAGACCAGCCTGGCCAACATAGTGAAACCCCATCTCTACCAAAAATACAAAATTTAACTGGGCATGGTGGCAGGCGTCTGTAGTCCCAGCTACTCTGGAGGCTGAGGCAGGAGAACCACTTGAACCCGGGAGGCAAAGGTTGTGGTGAACCGAGATCACTCCAGCCTGGGTGACAGACTGAAACTCTGTCTCAAAAAAAAAAAAAGGTGATTCAAACATCCGTCCAAGCCTGTGGTCTTGTTGCTGTACTCTTGTCCCACTTCCTCATCCAAGCAGGCTCCTAGAAAGAAATGTACTCTGGCTGTCTCAACTCCTTCATGTTCCATATGACACCTCTGCCCACTGCAAGCCAAGCTTACACTCCAGTTACTCTGTAGAAACAGTCTGGCAAAGATCCCCAGAGACTAATGTGACCATATGTCCTTGTTTGCCCAAGAACACATGTTGTCCTGATGTAATTATTAATAGCCCCTCTCTATTCACTCCCCGATGTGTCCTAGTCTGCAGATAAATTAGTTGATCTCTCTACCAGTTGCCAAGTCTCAAAGACTCTTTCCTGTTTTCATATTGCTCGATCACTGCGGCACTTGGCACTGTTATTCAATCCCACGATAATAGAACTCTTCTCCTTCGGCTTCCACAACATCTCTCCCATATCTCTGTTCCATCTAGGTTCTTTTTGTGAACTTCTCTTCCTTTCCAAGCCTCTTAAATGTTGGTGCCCCTAAAGTTTATATTATAGCCTCTTGTCACTTTATGTAATCATCTTAAAAGATCATCTATTCCCAAGTCCTTAGCCCCAATTTACAATTTTATGACTCTCTAGTTCTCTCTTTCTCTCCTTCTTTGTCTCCCCGGGACCATTCTCCTAGGCTCCATGCCTTCACCTGATTGTTCCACTAGCATCATAAAATCAGTATCTTGGCCAGGCGCAGTGGCTCATGCCTGTAATCCCAGCATTATGGGCATCTGAGGCGGGTGGGTCACCTGTGGTCAGCTGTTTGAGACCAGCCTGGCCAGCATAGTGAAACCTGTCTCTACTAAAAATATAAAAATTAGCCGGGCATGGTGGCAGGCACCTGCAATCCTAGCTACTTGGGAGGCTGAGGCAGGAAAATTGCTTGAACCCGAGAGGCGGAGGTTGCAGTGAGCCGAGATCGTGCCATTGCTCTACAGCCCGGGGCCCACAGCAAGACTATGTCTCAAAAAAAAAAAAAAAAATCAATGTCTCCAAAGCTGAGCTCCTTACCTTTCCCTTCAACTCTGCTCTTCCCCCTTTATATAAACCATGGTGAGCAGTAGGCACTCTGCCTCTGCATCTTAGCCCTGGCCACACTGCGTCCAGCCCAGCACTGCCTGATGAACCCTTTGTAGCCAACTCTCAGATCCATGGGGATAAACAAGTGTTGTTTTAAGTCCCTGAGTTAGGAGTGACGTTTTTGCAGCAATAGCTAACCAAAGCAGAAATGTAGTCTGGGAGTGGAGCCCTTCCATAAGTAAAACTTGATATATGTAGTATTGGCTTTAGGACTGGGTGGCAAAAGGTGCAGAAGTTATTATGGGCATCTGCAAAATGGTTATTAAAGTGTTATAAAGGGCTGAAACAATGCTGACCTGTTGCATGTGATGGTAAAAAAAAAATTGGTAAAACCTATGATAACTTGGAAGATACACAGGGTACTTAATAAATTTATGGACTTGGGCAAGGTAATTTTTTGAAGTGTTAAAATTATGAAATGGTTACATTTAGCTGTATATGAATAAAGATCTAAAGGAAAGAACTTCAGGCCTGGATTAAAAAGAGACCAAGACTGGCCGGGCACGGTGGCTCAAGCCTGTAATCCCAGCACTTTGGGAGGCCGAGACGGGCGGATCACGAGGTCAGGAGATCGAGACCATCCTGGCTAACACGGTGAAACCCCGTCTCTACTAAAAAATACAAAAATCTAGCTGGGCGAGGTGGCGGGCGCCTGTAGTCCCAGCCCCGGCAACAGAGCGAGACTCCGTCTCAAAAAAAAAAAAAAAAGAGAGACCAAGACTTATCCAAATTAAAGTCTCTCACCTTCTGTGCAAAAGATTGCAATCTTAAAAAACAGCTCAGTCACCAAAACAGGATGTTTCCAATGCTGTCTTCAGAAATGGTCAAGAAAGATGATGGAAATGAAAAGGCATCCTAGAATGGGGAACCAAGAGCCATGACTACCAAAGGAAGAGGAAGGAAGCAGAGCTCCGTCTCATCAGGGAACATTCCTTACTGAGAGCAGGAAGCCCTGGCAACGTTTTCTAAGTGAGATTTCAAACCTGCTACAGGTCAGTGCTATGTGCCTTCCCTTCTCTGTTCTGATGAGAGTGTTTGTTGTATTTATCTTGTCCCTGTTTTCACAGGACATGTATGCAGCAGACAACCTGTCTATCTAATTCGTTTAGCTCTATGTTCAGAAGAGCCACATTTGGACTTGATATAGATCATGGAATCTTGGACTTTGTGCCTCACGCCATGCTTGGTGAAACTTTCAGGGTTCTGGGATGCTGGTGAGCACATTTTGCTTATGAGAGGGATGTTATGAATGGTGGCCAGACGGCAGACTATCGCAAATGGCATTGCTGGCCTCAATTCTCCACCCTTCCTGCATCCACAGCACTGTTGTAGACTCCTTGTGGAAGGAATGCATTTCCTTGCCCCTCAACTTTGGACGTAGTTATGTAGCTTGCTTTGGCCAATGAAAATGGGTGGAGCAGACAATGTGCCCACTCTGAGCCCAGTCAATAGGGTTTTGTGTGTTTCTGTTTGCCTCTTGCCCCTCTGTCACTGCAATCAGAAGGATGTGTCCTTTGTAGCTCACTAGTTGCAGAAGGCTGAAGGATGCAAGAAGCAGCATTATTTCATCCAGACCACAGACCTTCAGAGAGAAGTGCAGCTGTGTGGCCTGAAGCAGATCCACCCAGCTAAGCCCAGCCTGGATCATCTGAGCCATACCCAACCTCGAGTCCATGAGAATAAGTAGTTATTTCAGACTCTCATTTTCAAGGTGGTTTGTTACACAGCATAGTCATGACAGGAAATAATTCATTCTTGCTACTACCTATTCAGTGCCACTTCCCAATCCAACTTCTCCTCTTTAAAACTCAAGTGCTGTTGATCCTACAGCCTCTCCTCTCTGTATCCACCGCCCTTGTCTTGGTCTACATCTGAATCATCTCTCACCTGGTTAATACCAAACTCTCCTTACTAACTGTCCTCACTCTCCTTTGATTTATCTTCCTCATTGCCACCAGAGCAATTTTTCCACAGTGCATGTGATACTATGAGATATACCATCATCACTTACAAAAGTGTCTTGAACTTGTAGAGCTTATGTTGACAAATAACGTCTATGTATTTTATTTTTAATCGTTTAATTCTATTTTTCTACGAGCTTTTTGAAGTCCCCTTCCACGCACCTGCATTGCACACACATGTGTGCGTGTGTGTATTTTCCTCTACAGTTCCTGTAGTTCCTGGCTTTTAACTCCCCTAGCCTTTGTTACAGTCTTTGCTATAATGTTGACACACTTTAGGCCTCAGAAGCAGACCTCAGAAAATAGAATCTTTCGCTCTGAACTTCTGTTTTCCTCTCACATGCTTCTTGTTCTCCCCAAGACAGGACTTAAATCTTCTCCCACCTTTCCGTGAAGAAATTCTCTGACCTACTTTGTCTGAATGTAGGTTATAAGACTCCCATTTCAGAAGGGGTCCTGTCCCATACCCTAAAGGAAGGAACGCTGCACAGAAAGGACAAGAGGAATCTGAACAGACAGGCCTGGCTGGCTTTCCCCACTTAGTCTATTAGTATGAGATCATACTCTTTTATCCAGTTATATTTCTACATGGTTGTCCATGTAGTAGATCCAAGAGGCTGGGCTTCATAGAGCTTTCTGATAGCTGAACATGTGGAGGTTCCTGGAGGGTGGAGCTCCCAGAGAGGGCATGGATTCTCTACGTCCCTACACTCATACCTCCCCCTATACATCTCTTCATCCGTATCCTTTGTAATACCTTTTATAATGAATGTAAGTAAATGGAAGCATTTCCCGAGTTCTGTGAGTCCATCTAGCAAATTACTGGAACCAGAGGAGGGGGTTGTGGGATCCCTGATTTATAGTGATTAGTCATAAGCACAGGTAAGACAACCTGGGACTTGTGATTGGTATCTGAAGTTGGAAGAGGTTGTCAGTCATGGGGACTGAGTCCTCAACCTGTGGAATCTGATGCTGTCTCCAGGTAGATAGTATCAGAATTGAATTGGGCTAGAGGGTGAGTCACTGGTATCTGCTGCAGAACTAATTGTTTGTTCTTGGTGGGGAGAATTCCCCACACATTTGGTCACAAAAGTCTTCTGTGTTAATTGCTGTGGTGTGAGAGCAGAGGGAAAAAAACAAAAAAAAAAAAAAAAAAAAAACTCTCACAGTCTGTGTTTCTTCTACTCAACGCAAAACTAATAACAGCATTTAGCTTAAAACTCTTAAATTCCTCCCAATGGATAGTTGAAGTCATACTCTTGGGAGCTAATGGGTCTAATTTGGTCCACAGATTCTTTGTTTGCTGCAGGTCCTGTTTTAACAATACTTGAATATGAAGATGAACGCAAGTTCTCTAGTTTGCCACAACGTCTCCATTTCCTATTGTTTTATTCTTGGCTCGCTTTATCCAGTTACACAACAATCCTTGTCCATACAGGTACTTATGTAAACATATAACAAAATACTAAAAATTAGGTAACTTAAAGTAATAGAAATTTACTGTCTCCCAGCTCTAGAGGCCAGAAGTTCAACAACAAGGTGTAAGTGGGCCAATGCTACCTCTGAGAGTCTCAGGAGAATCCTTCCTTGCCTCTTCCTCCCTTCGAGTTGTGGCCTCAATCCTTTGAGTTCCTTGTTTTGTGGCTGCATCACTTACTCCAGTCTCTCTCTGCCTTCACTTGGAGTTTTTTTTTTCTTTTTAATTTTGCAGAGCCGTGGTATTGCTATTTTGCCCAGGCTGGTCTCAGACACCTGGCCTCAAATGACCCTCCCACCTTGGCCTCCCAAAGTGCAGGACTGCAGGTGAGAGCCACTGCCACTGGCCCAATACTTATATCAATAACCAAGCATTGAGGGCTGGCCTTGTGACATCCACCTGGTGACTACATACTCACTAACTTTATTCCCTTTGCTCCCTGCTTGTCATCCCCTTGATCCTCTTGTTAGCAACTGTAGGATGGATTACCACAATGGCTTGGACAGACTCATGAATAAATGATTAGGGGCAATTCCTTTTAACAGAGACAGAGCCTCATTCTGTCTCTATTCCAGCTCAGGCTGGAGTGCAGTGGGGCGGTATAACTCACTGCAGCTTAGAACTCTTGGGCTTAAGAAATCCTCTTGCCTCAGCCTCCCAAATGGCAGGGATTACAGATGCATGCCATCATGCCCAGCTAATTTTAAAATTTTTTTATAGAGATGGGATCTCACTACGTTGCCCAGGTTGATCTTGAACTCCTGGTCTCATGTGATCCTCCCATTTTGGCCTCCCAAAGCATTGGGATTACAGGTGTGAGCCACTGCACAGGGCTGCATTTTCTTTTCCTTATAAGGACACCAGTCATATTGCATTAGAGCTTACTCTAACAACCTCATCCTAACTTGATTACATCTGCAAAGACTTTATTTCCAATTTAGGTCAATTTTTCAAACACCAGGAGTTAGAAATTAAACATATCCCTTTGGGAGATAAAACTTTACTCCTAAAAGGAACTCATCCCCAGTTTATAAGTTGAAGCACAAAGTCTTTGGCATAGCATGGACAGACTTTTCTGATCTGTTCTCCAGCTGTATCTCTACCTTGTGCTCACTAACAAACTCTTTCTCCTTGCTCACTCTAAATGGACTAAGTGATTCCTCAGTCACTTTCCTTGTGCTTCACCTTTTGCTTTAAAAGTCCTTTTTTCCTCCCCTACTTCACTTGTGAATTTTTATTCCGCCTTTAAGACTTACTCAAATCCTAATTTATCAGCAAGTCAACTAGATTTCTCTTAGTCTTTCAGAGAACTGATGACTAATTCCACTTTCACTCTGACTTCATAAGAGATCTCAATGTGCTATGTTTCTACATTCTCAGAATCTTCTCTCAGCATCATTTGTCCTCCTAATTCTTCCACAGGACATATAGTTCTACTAGGATGGGTTTCACCAGATTTCCTTTTGGAGAAAATTTGCCCTTAACATGCCAAGAGTCTATTTTTGAATGATGCTGCTGGTCAGCTGGTCAACCACATTGCAATGTGTTCAGTCCTCTTGCGTATACCATGGGTATTCTTTTTATTAAAAAACAACCAGCCTGGCTGACATGGCAAAACCCCATTTCTACTAAAAATACAAAAAAATTAGCCGGGTGTGGTGGCGCATGCCTGTAGTCCCAGCTACTCGGTAGGCTGAGGCAGGAGAATGGCTTGAACCCGGGCAGTGGAGGTTGCAGTGAGCCAGGGTTGTGCCAGTGCACTCCAGCTTGAGTCAATTAAACAAACAAACAAAAAACCGTAAGCTTTATCTTTCAAGGGAGAGTAATCCAATTAAATTAAACTTAGTGTACACAACTAAAGTGTACTTTTACAAGCAGAGATGTCTTCAACCCTAACTTCCACAGGACCTGTCAATGAATCTAGAAACCATTTTCATGGCAATGCTTAAAACAGGTTGAAACATTAGTCAACATTGACTGTCTGTCCGGAGCCATAATGGTCGATTTCAAAAGCGTAGATAGTTTATATCAGGTGGCTGTGCCAGTCCACTTCCATGAAAGTGTTTAATAAATTCCTGTTCACTGAAAGTCAAATACCACACGTTCTCACTTATAAGTGGGAGCTAAAATAATGTGTATGCATAGAGGTAGAGAGTGAAGGAAGGGTGGGAGGATGGGAGAGGGGTGTAGGATGAGAAATTAATTAATGGGTACAGTGTACATCATTCGGGGATGATTACAGTAAAAACCCTAATTTCACCACTCTACAATATACCCTTGTATTTTTTATACAAATTAAAAAATCCTATTTGTTGAATATCTAATTAATTTCATAAAAATTGAATTTCTAATCAATTTCATAAAAAATTACAGCTGGAAAGGTTCTCAGAACCACTCTTCTGTCAAGTGTGTAGGTGTTGCCTACTTCATTCCTCAAATGGAAAAGGGCGAAAGAGAGTTAAATGAATGACTTTTTTATAAAGATGAGGGCAGGATGGAGACAAACCAACGACAAGAGACGGTAAAGTCCCACAAGAGTAGCAACAGCAGGAAGCCACTGTCACCTCTGGACCTAAAGAGAAGAGCAGCAGCAATTCTCAGAGCTGTCGTTACAGCTGAGGACTCCTGGCAGGAATTGTGAAAAGGAACTGAGAAGTGCAGCCCCTTCCCCCAGAAGGCTCCAGTGGAGACAAGGGAAGGTAGTAGAAACTTTGACCTCTCTCTCTCCCTCCCTCTCACCTTCTTATCTCCTGCTGGTGTCTCCCAAGGGTTAAACCTAACTGAAAGCCAGAGGGTAAGGGAACTTGGTGATGCAATCTTTAAAGATCAGCCTCTGGGGACAAAGAATAAGGTGAAAAACCATGAAAATGGATACGAGGTGCATGTAGAGAAATCCAGTACAGATACTTTGGATACTTTAATCCAAAGAGATTGCTTCTATTAGACTGTCAGGCTAAACTGCTCTGTCCCTGCTCATGAGAGGAAATGAACTAGGTTAAAGATTTATAGATTGCAAGAGCCGAAAGAGTATTTAAAGGTCATCTAAACCAGCACTCTCACTTTACAGATGGATGAAATAGAGGTCCTCAGGGATGAATGACATGCCTTAGATCACCTTCGAGTTAATAACTGCACTTCCACTAAGACCCAAGGTCTTGTTTTCCTGACCGATGCTAGTTGTCCTATTCACGAGGCTCGAATTCTTTCCAGCCCTGTGAGTTTCCAGTAACAGGCTTTTTTTTTCTCCCCCCCAGAAGCATCCATAAGAGCACCCAGCAAAACATGAAGTTTAAGGAATTTTAGAGAAATAATTTCAAAGGACCTCAAAAGACTTGAGCCACAAACAATGTTCTAAAGACTCACATTGTTCCTACCATTGACCAAACCAGTTGGTCAGAAAAATAATGGTCTTTTTCTTTTCATAGTTAAAGTTCAATGGTCTTTTTCTTTTCACAGTTACAATGTGAATCAACGAAAGTGAGATACATGATAATAAAGGATTCGTCTATTCTAGGAGATTCTAGAAGATTCCACAAGACTGAAGCATCTGTACTGTAAAGGCCATTCCTTTTTTTCTGACTTATTGAGAAGCTTCAGTTTACCAGGCTTAGTGCTATTTACCAGGCTTAGGCTTAGTGCTAAGTGCTAGAACACAAAAAAATGAACAAAAACATTCGCTTTTCTCAAAGACCTTGTATGGCAGAAAGGGAGGGAAGTAAATGGCTGGCTGGGGCTCTGAGATGGATGCTTTGATAGTGCAGCACAGAAGATGTGGTTATTTCTATCAGATTACACAGCTTCCCCAAACACTGTTTCTTAACCCGTTATGTGCCACAGACTTTGAGCCACTGGGGAAAGCCAGGACTTTATCCTGGGAGGTGCACTCCCTTCCACATATAACCAAATTTTGCATGCCATGGTGAGAAGTTCACGAACTTCAACTTACAAATAGAACCTTGCTCTGAGCAGCTAGAAAAAGAACAAGCTTTGGGTTTTTTGTTGGTTTGGCTTGGTTTGGTTTTCTCCATGCCCCCTAATTAGGTACAAGATCATGGCTAGAGCCATGTATTGCCTAACTACAGAATTTTAGTTTGATGATAATGGTATATAACCTCTTACTATTTTCAGATTATACAGTTAGGACAATGAGACAGGGTATTGTATGTAGGGCATCTGACTTTCTAGAACACCCTGTTTTTCTTGATCTGGTCAGATTCACATTGGCAAATATTCCAATACAATCTAAAACCAACCCCAAATCTAGATAAGGCAGTAGCTTCTAAGATTATTCTCCTTCATGCACAGCTAGGAAGAGAAATAAATGCATTAATTTATTCAGAAACTGCTAATTTAGAATGTACTATGTACACACTTCATGCTAAGTGCTAGGGATATAGTCAAGCATGAAACACAATCCCTGTCCTAAACGACTTCTAGCCCAGAAAGGAAAACAACCAATAAGCCAATTGCTAAGGATGGATGAACAGATGTAATGAGAATACATATATGGAGGAGAGAGGCATCAAACAAGATATTAGGTTCAACTGACGTAGCTGTTTCTTTTTCCCCAAGAAAATGTAAGAAAGTTCATAATGAGTTAAACTTTGAAATGTGAACCTGACGTTAATCTATTCTTAGGGCATATGGAATTACATGGCGGTTTTAAAAAAAAAAAAAAAATGGGCTCTGGGATCACTTTCCTAAACCCAGATCCCAGCCCCACCACTGTTGTGTGTGGCCTTGCAGAAGATACTTAACCTCTCTATGCCTCAGTTTTCTTATCTGCAAAATGAGGATGATAATAAAAGTGCTTGGCATATTCAGGTAAAAGTAGAAAGTTCATTCCATTATCAAATAGTTGCTGGTGTGGTTTGTGCAGAATATTTTAGTCTGTCAAATATTGTGCGAAATATCCAGATAATCAGCTGATATGTTTCTATCCCATCCAAAGACTGACATTGTATATTTGACCTTCATCCAACTACAGAATCAAGGACCACTTGGAAAATTTGACAGACCAAAGACTCTCCTTCAAAAATGCACAATTTCTGGGGCTTCCTGACCCCTAAAGTTAAAGGAAGAACCTTCTTTAAAAATGGCTTTTGGCCGGGCGCGGTGGCTCACGCCTATAATTCCAGCACTTTGGGAAGCCGAGGCAGGTGGATCACCTGAGGTCAAGAATTCGAGACCAGCCTGATCAACATGAAGAAGCCCCGTCTCTACTAAAAATACAAAATTAACTGGGAGTGATGGCACATGTCTGTAGTCCCAGCTACTCGGGAGGCTGAGGCAGGAGAATAGCTTGAACCTGGGAGGCAGAGGTTGCGGTGAGTCGAGATTGTGCCATTGCACTCCAGGCTGGGAAACAAGAGCAAAACTTCGTCTCAAAAAAGCAAAAAACAAAAACAACGACAACAACAACAACAACAGGTTTTTTCAGCCAGGTGCATGGCTCATGCCTGCAGATCCCAAAAGTTTGGGAGCCTGGGATGAAGGATCCCTTGAGGTCAGGAGTTTGAGACCAGCCTATGCAACACAGTGAGACCCTGTTTCTACAAAAATTTTAATTAAAAGAAAATTAAATGGCTTTTTTCTCATCATGACACTCCAAATATTGTCTTTTGGAACATATTGCTTGATTTAGTTGTCTTGGTACTGTACTGTTCTAATTGTTTCTTATTTATTCTAATTGATACTGTCATTCTCTTTACCCATTACCAATAACTAATGTGAATGTCAAAACTTACAAATAAAAAGGAATAGTATGGCCGGGCACAGTGGCTCATGTCTGTAATCCCAGCACTTTGGGAGGCTGAGGCAGGTGGATCACTCGAGGTCAGGAGTTTGAGACCAGCCTGAGCAACATGGTGAAAACCCCATCTCTACTAAAAATACAAAAAAAAATAAAAAAATAAAAATAGCTGAGTGTGGTGGTCCCAGCAACGAGGGAGGCTGAGGCAGGAGAATTGCTTGAACTTGGAAGCTGGTGGTTACAGTAAGCCGAGATTGTGACACTGCACTCCAGCCTAGGCAACAGAGCAAGACCCAGTCTCAAAAATAAATAAATAAATAAATAAAGGAATAGTACTAGGACACGTTGGTAAAGGTAGAACAGTACTTGACATGTTATCCCTATAAAAACTTTCAAAAACTAGACCACCGGAAAAAGTATTGAGTACTCTATCCACAAGGTTGCCTCAATTTTCAAAAATATTCATGCACAACTTCCCCAATATTATTTTTAAAACTGTATTCATTCACAAAGAGTTTGATTTTTCAGTGGCATGCTCTGATTACACATAGTTGAGTATTTCATTTTTGATCATTTCAAGATGGTGGTAAGTTTTTACATCAGTTTGACAGACAAAAAACAACCAGAGTCATCAAAGAAATCTATGAAGTCATTTTTTTAATATATAAAGAATATCAGCAAAGTCTGTGCTGTATGACATTCCTGAATATTAACTCTCTAATTTACCATACAGAAACTTTTCACAGTTTGATCAGATACAGATGACATTGACTCCTGAACAAATACGCTGGTGATAACTTTGATAAAAGGAGGGTTAAAAAGGAACAGTCTTATAATTTATATCTTGAGCAAATTAATGCAAGCATCATTCATATCATTTGTTTTTATAAATGTTATCTTCTCATTTTGAGGTCTCGAATAAAAAGTATTACTTAGCTTATGGACCAGAGAATAATTCCTTTGGAGTCTCAACATTTATACATGAACTTCTATAGATTGCAAGCAGGAATAATCACGTATCAAAGTGTGTTGTTTGGGACATGATTGTTTTATTCATTCAGTGTAAATATTACAAGCAAACTGCACGTTTTAAGAGAGCTTTCTGAGCCTTTTTTTTCATGACAGAAACACTAAAATTTAAAAGTACGTATAAGGTACATAAAAGTAGATGCTTCTGGGCAGGGCGCAGTGGCTCACACCTGTAATCCCAGCACCTTGGGAGCTCAAGACAGGAGGATCACTTGAGACTAGGAGTTCGAGACTAGACTGGCCAACATGGCGAAACCCCGTCTCTACTAAAAGTACAAAAAAAATTATCTGGCCATGGTGACACACACTGGTGGTCCCATCTACTCGGAAGGCTGAGACACAAGAATCACTTGAACCTGGGAGGTGGAGGTTGCAGTAAGCCAAGATTGCACCACTGCACTCCATCCAACCTGGACAACAGAGTGACACCCTGTCTCAAAAAAAAGGTAGATGCTTCTTTGAAATGTGTATTAATTATCAGTTTATTTCAGGATGGAAGATGAACTACAAAGTCCACAAGTCATACCTAAGAAGTGTCTTATTGAACACCACTTTGCTCTCTCCTTCTTCTTCCTAATCCTCTTTAGTAAGGCAAAATTTTATTTATTGTGTTGATTTTCCTTCTTAGAGAAGGGGAAGATGGGAGTTCGTATTCAATGGCTGGGCCGCATCTAGAATTTGCTTTCAAAAGGCCAGTGCAACTTAAGCTGATTACAAATGCAGGTTCAAGGCCCCAAAATTTGGTCTTGTTGTCTTTATTAGACTTCTGAAATTTGTTTTGGTATATTTATTCCCTTGTCAAAATAAGAGACCACCACTCATTATACAAAACAAAGACCTGATTGCATTTCTTGCTGCCAGGGAGAGCTGTACTTACAGGTTACAGTGCCTTTGAATAAAGCAAACTGGGATTCTAACGCAGGGTTTTGGGAAGCATGGAGTTTGGAGATTGGGAAACTCTTGGAAATCAAAGTGTTGGGGGATTGGTTGATCTTTAGCCGTGAAAGCCTTTTTGATGGACTGAGGCTGTTCTGACTAGCGGACTTTCAGAAATACGAGTACTGAAGTGAAGTTGTTAGTGATGGCTGAGAAGAGTTTAAAAGCAATTTTGGAGATGACTTGTTCATAGATTGGGACTATGGCCAAAGAACAATCAGTCTTTTCCTTTCTTGAATTTAGACGATATAAATTCTTTATTCTCACTTTCTAGCTTTCACTTAAAATGTTACATGGTGTTTTCATATTGTCCCTTTTTAACAGCAAAATTATTTATTTTTAATTTCTCGGTTTTTTGGGTTATTTTTAAGAGACAGGGTCTTACTCTATTGCCCAGGCTGGAGTGCAGTTGTGCAATCATAGCTCACTGCAGCCTCCAGCTCCTGGGCTCAAGCAGTCCTCCCACCTCAACCTCCAAGGGAGCACCACCACACACAGCTAATTTTTTTTTTTTTTAATTTTTGTGAGATGGGTCTTGCCAAGATGGGTCTTAAGCCCCAGGCCTCGAGAGATTCTCCTGCCTTGGCTTCCCAAAGTGCTAGGATTGTAGGATTGCAGCCTTGAGCCACTGCACATGGCAAATAAATAAATAAATAAAATTAAAAAAATAAATTATATGTAAATATCCAAACACAACAAAAGTAGAGACAGAAAAATAGAGAAAATGGTATAATGAATTCTTGTGACCCAGTCTTTCAATACGTGTATGCTCCATTCTACTTGCTTTATCTGAATCTCTTTTCCTGACCCAATTTTGTTGTTTTATTTTAAATTAATCCCAGTTATTATATAATTCTCATAAATGTTTTCATATTTACCTTTCACAGATAAAGACTAAAACATATCCTTATAACACCATTGTCACACTCCACAAAATTAACCGTAGTTACTCAATAATGTCATACTCAGGTTTTCCTGGTTGCCTAAAAATATCTTTTTACAATTGATTTATTCAAATCAGAATCCAAATAAAAATGCACATTGCTCAACCTGTGCAACATGGTGAAACTGTCTGTACTAAAATTACAAAAAAGGACATAGTGTTGCACACCTGTAGTCCCAGCTACTTGGGAGGGTGAGGTGGATCACTTGAGCTCAGGAAGTCAAGGCTGCAGTGTGCCAAGTTCACACCACTGCACCCCAGTCTTGGGAACAGGAGGGAAATCCCTGTCTTAAAAAAAAAAAGAAAATATATATATATACACACACGCACATATATACACATTGCACTTGATTGTTATGTCTGGTAAGTCTTTTTAAATCTATAATAGTCTCTCTTGCTTTTATTCCCATGCCATTTCTTTGTAGAAGAAACTGGATCATTTGTCCAATAGAAGTCCCCTTTTCCTCATGTTATTGTTGATCATGTTCTTCTACCCTCCATAATGTTGCAAACCTGTAGTTAGATTTAAAGGCTTGGCTATATTGGGGTCAAAGTTTAGAAAACAATGTCCCATAGATGGTGCTGGGCGCTTCTTAATGCTTCACATCAGAATGCACATAACGGTTGGCTTTCCCAACTTCCCAACTGTAGTGATGTTAGGATACATTAGTGGATTCAGGTGCCAGCAAACCCATTTATTAAAAACTTTGTCCCTTGATATTTCACTTAATGGTTTAGCTGTTATTGCTGATTGTTGGTTAGATCTATTATTTCATCAGAGCTGCACAACTGTGGTTTTTTAAAATTCTACCAGTCCTTCTGCATTTTTTCACAGTAATTCTTCTCTAAGGAAGAAATGTCTTCTATCAACTGTGTATTTGCTTTGAAATATAGCCCTTAAAGGAAAGGGAAGATAAATATCTAATTTTTTTCTGATACAAATTTTAGAATAATGAATTTACTGTCTTAACAACCTCCAAAAGTAATCAATGAGTTTTCTTTTTAGAGTATTGTTATGATGCATGGGTTCTTATATATTTGATATCTTTCCTTTTTTACAGTTATTAATCTTCTTGGTTCTCTAATTATGCAGCTTTTGGCCAGTGAGAGTCCCTTCAAGTTGGCTCCTATGCATATTTTCTCCCATATCCTCTTCACACAATTCCAGTAGGTTTTGATAAATAATATAAGATGCACTGAACACAAGTTGTATATTGCTAGCCCCAGACAGGAAGTCAACCTTTCTTCCTCCTAGGAAGAAATGATTATTGGAGTTCATAATCTGGGCTCAAGAGGTGCTCATCATTACTGGGCTGTTCTTTTATTTGCAGTAATAATACTAACAAAATGACTAATCTGCTTTCTCCTACAATTGATATGTAATAGTTTTACAACAATACTAATTCCTTATTCAGTTTAAGTCTAGTTACATTGTATTTCTGCTACTTTAAATGTGGTTTATTGTCTGTTACTTTTTCTAACTAGTTATGCATGTGTGCGTATATGCATGTAACTTTGATATCTGTAGGTGAATTTTATACCTTACCTATGTACTAAAGTTTTTAGAGTGGATTTTCCATTGATTCTTTTGGGTTTTCCAGATACATAATCACATCATCTGCAAATAGGAGTAGTTTTACCTCTTCCTCTTCAATTTGTATCTCTAATTGTCTTCTCTTATCCAATTGCATTAGCTAATAACTTCAGCACAGAGTTAAACAGTAACAGAGAGAGTGGCCACTCTCTCTTGTCTTGTTACTGACTTAGTGGAAAAGCCTCTGGTGTTTCCCCACTAAGTAAGACACAGGCTTTGGGCTGACTTTTGTTTGTTTGTTTTGTTTTGTTTTGTTTTGTTTTGTTTTTGAAATGGAGTCTTGCTCTGTTGCCCAGGCTGGAGTGCAGTGGTGCTATCCTGGCTCACTGCAAGGGCTGATTAATATACATATTTCATCATGCTAAGAAAGTTCTCTCAATTCTTATAGTTTAACATGGATGGTCGATAAATCTTGCCAAGCATGTTTTTAAAACATTATTGGAGATAATTATGTTACTTTTCTTCTTAGTTCTGTTCATATAATGAATTTCATTAGTTTACACTAAGATTTTGAGTCCTCTAGAAACAGCCACTTCTGAATATAAATCCCCTTGTCTTCATCTGGCAGATACAGAAACGAAGAGGAAGGAGACATTTTTTTAGCTATTCAGTATCAATAATCACTCTTATTCTTTGATAAGTTTCTGGCTTATTTCCTAGATTTGTAAGCAAAGAGAGCGTTACCTGGCTAGATGTAGCCCGATTGCTATGAGTGTGTGTGACATGTCATCTCCCACACTGCTGCTCCCGCCCCTCCGTTTGGCATGTGCACAATCAGACTGCACATTTGAAAAGCAATGGCTTAAAATCCCTGTGTCTTAGGAGACCCATAACCAGTTAAAATGCCCTTCAGCCAGATCTACAGTGTATATGTTAAGCCCCGTTTCTCACTGGAGTACACAAGCAGATCCAAATTAAATGCAGACGTGTTTAAGTTTGGGAACCCAATCCAGTTCCAGAAGTGAGAGTGCAGCTTTATTAACCAAGCCACCCACTCTCCCAGGAAGATGGCGGGAATCAAAACCAGACTTTTCTGGTGTTATAATTTGACTTCCGTCAGCAGTGGCAACTATACTTTAAAAAATCAAGCTGCTGCTTATTTTCTTAGTCCCTAATGTCACACTCAAGGAGAACTGAGTACAACAAGGTGTCTTAGGTTCTCTTTCAGGTGAGAAAACGAAAATAAAAGGCTGAGTGTTTCTGATGTCTGAGGTGATTTTATTTTTCACTGTCAGAAAGGAAAGTTTCTGTGAAAATTCTGGAAGACGGAAGTAGTATTACCATATGGAGATTCTATCATCAATGACTTTGCTTCTCAGAAACCCTGTTAAGGGCAGGTACTGTTGGTGTTAAGCCTAGTCTATCTTTAATCCCCAACAAGCCAAGAATGAAGATTAAAAGGTCAAACATGAGCTGTGGGCCTCCCTCACACATACTGTGAAATTAATGAAGATGACTCTGCAAAATGGGCAACGAGCTTTATAAATATCTTCCTCTTCTACATAAACACACACACACCCCCTCTGAGGCATGGTGAAAGGAAGTGACATCAACCTAACACCAACCCTGAAGTTTTCCCACATCCTTTGTCAAAATGAAGTTCTGGCCTTTAATTGGCACTCTTTGTATTGTATTGGTACTCCATCAGTACCTCCATCATCTCCATCAGCACCTCCACCATCTCCATCAGCACCTCCACCATCTCCATCAGCACCTCCTCCATCTCCATCAGCACCTCCACCATCCTCCACCATCTCCATCAGCATCTCCACCATCCCCATCAGTACCTCCTCCATCTCCATCAGCACCTCCTCCATCTCCATCAGCACCTCCACCATCTCCATCAGCACCTCCACCATCTCCATCAGCATCTCCACCATCTCCATCAGCACCTCCACCATCTCCATTAGTATCCCTATCATTTCCATCAGCACCTCCACTATCTCCATCAACACCTCCACTGTCTCCATCAGTGTCATCACCACTACCACCAACACCCTGCTCTTGTGCTTTCTCTTGAACCTTCATTGAGGGACAGATGTGGTGACCAGGGCTCTAGGGCTGAGTGGAATAACTGCCCAGGGGTCCAGATTGTCAGAAGGGGTAGAGCAATCACTATTCATTGCATTGAAATGATATTTCAGTCATTTCTAGAGCCACAGAGGTATTTTCAGGATAAGCCTTTAAAAAAATTTGGGCTCCAGGCCCTGGGCTCTGGGTGACCTGTCACATTCTTTCACACATAAATGGACTTTAATTTTACTGTCTATTCATATTATGCTTAACACAAATACTTCATGTTGCCTTTTGACCCCACTGCCTCTTGTTGTGTGTTCTCTTGTGGAGAAGGAGCCCAGCTGGTGCCTGGCATTCTGCACAGAGATCTCTGCATTAAAGATACTTTTCTTTGAATAGTAATGGATTGGCCTTCAAGTACTGCTTTCAAGCCTTCCAGCTTACAGATGCTCTCTAATAACGGTGATGAATGTGGCATTTCTGCAGCGTTTTATGCATGTTTTGTTTTCCTGACTTCACACATAGGAATTTCTATCTTTCAAAACCTTTGTTGGGATGGGAGCCAAAGAGACTGGAGGAGAAATACAAGGAATAAAAATGTGCCTTTTTCCTTCTGCAGAAGTGGTGAAGCGGACCTGCTTCATGGCAGAGCCCTCTATGGTGCTGAAGCAATTGCACAAAAAAATCAATCAAACTGAGCCTGTTGCCTGTGAACAGTGTAGACAGTCCAAGTTTCCCAACACCCTACAAGCATGGAGACGCATCAACATCTATTGAGACACTTTCTCCTCTAACCATTCTCTTCTCCTTACCTTGCCTCCCTGTCTCCACATCCCCTTTCTCTACTTTGCCACCACTTCCCACCCTCTCCCCTATCACACCCTTACCCCCGCCAATCTTCTTCTTTAGTTCTAGGAGACCCTGAGCCAGGAGCAGAACTAGTCAAGATTATGCCTATGCACTGGGGAAACATTATGGATTAGGCAACAAGCTTCAGTAGATTCTCCAAGGAATCCCATCTGAGTGATCTTACCTTTGGCAATGTTTTCATGTCAAGCATTAACATAATCCCTCATCTGAAGCTCCTCCACAAACGAAAAGCCCATTTTAAACACAAAACAGATGGGAAATGTCTCAAAGTCAGATGAGCCAGAAACTGAGGTTCACACATGGCTTATAAACTTCATTTCCCAAAGGATCATCCAAGAAGCTGATAAAAGTAAGGGTCCCTGTCTGCCTGTGTCCCGCCTTCAGGCCTTGGTACCATTTGATCACATTATCTTAGCGCCTAATGGCATACGGTGGGTCCAGCATGGGAAAGCCCGGCTACCAGATCACAGAGGGATCAGTTCCCGTTACCGGGAGAGCAGCAGCCCAGGCCTGCCGCCCACAGGGAAAGTGGCGGAATGCATTTGTAGAATTTCCTGAGGATTTTATTCTGATGGAGGAGGGTTTGAGGTTGTGTCTGTTTAAAGGGTAGAGTTGAAGATGGCGGCCCTGTAGGGACTGGCATGAAAGACGGAAGCCCCGTCTGAGACGCAGCATGGTGCTCTGCCTTTCACTATCTGTGAAGCCCTCTCCAAGTTACTTAATTGCTGTGTGCCTGTTTTCTCATCTGCAAAATGGGAACCGGCATACTACTCATTAATGCTGTGGAGATAAATATTAAGAGAACAAATATATACAAAATTCTTAGGACCATGCCTGGTAAATAATAAATACATAAATATCTCAATTTTGGACCACAGAGCAAGGGATAGGTCTCTATGCAAAAGGAAATTTGAGGGATACATTTTTAACTTCTTAGCATTTCATTTCTCAAATCATTTTTTTGAAAGGTGAAATAAAATTGACAGCAAGTCCTTAGAACACACTGTAGAAAAGGAGAGAAAAAGGAAAATGCTCAGTACAGGAAATGTTGGAAAAGTAGTAGATTACATTAGAGCTTTCCTACAATACATAATGTGGGACAGAGGCGAGTTGGAGATGAAGGAAATCGGGGGATATAGTCTTTAAGGCCGCTTGCTCTCGAGTTAGCGGATGGAAAAAGGTCGCTGAAAGTCCCATTTTGTTCAGTGCTATATCCCTAGTGCTATAAAAAGTGCCTGATGTGGCAAGTAATAAACATTTGTAGAACTAGTGGACTTTTGACAATTTCCTCCTCCTCCTGCTATTCTTTTATGACTGGTTTCCACTTCAAAAATAAGTGATGGCCAGGCGCAGTGGCTCACACCTGTAATCTCAGCACTTTGGGAGGCCAAGGCAGGAGGATCATCTGAGGTCGGGAGTTCAAGACCAGCTTAGCCAACATGGTGAAACCATGTCTCTACAAAAATACAAAAATTAGCTAGGCGTAGTGGCAGGTGCCTGTAGTCCCAGCTACTCGGGAGGCTGAAGCAGGATAATCGCTTGAACCCGGGAGGTGGAGGTTGCAGTGAGCTGAGATCCAGCCTGGGCGGCAGAGCGAGACTCCATCTCAAAAAAAAAAAAAAAAAAAAAAATAGCTAGGCGTAGTGGCAGGTGCCTGTGAAGTCCCAGCTACACAGGAGGCTGAAGCAGGCAGATCACCTGAGGTCAGGAGTTCAAGACCAGCCTGACCAACATG
>NW_012116188.1:568557-580166 GCF_000951035.1 Colobus angolensis palliatus
GCCTCAGCCTCCCAAGTAGCTGGGATTACAGGTGCACAGCACCACGCCCAGCTAATTTTGTAATTTGAGTAGAGATGGGATTTCGCCATGTTGGCCAGGTTGGTCAAGAACTCTTATCTCAGGTGATCTGCCCGGCTCGGCCTCCCAAAGTGCTGGGATTACAGGCATGAGTCACCGTGCCCAGCCCCGAAGCTCTAACTTTAAGACCTTCCTGCTTCTGTTCCTTCTGCTGGAACACCTTTCCCTCTGTCCACCCTAGCTAACTCCTGTTTTATTTTTATTTTATTTATTTGTTTATCAGACAGGGTCTCACTTTGTTGCCTAGGCTGGAGTACGGTGGCACAGTCACAACTTACTACAGCCTCAACCTCCCAGGCTCAAACAATTCTCCCACCTCAGCCTCCCAAGTAGCTGAGACTACAGTGCACACCACCATGTCAGGATACATTTAAAAAAAGTTTTTTTTGTAGTGATGAACTCCTGAGCTCAAGTGATCCTCCCACCTCAGCCTTCCAAAGTGCTGGGATTACAGGTGTGAGCCATCATGCTTGGCCTTTTATTGACTTAAGTATCTTCTACAGGGAAGCTTTCCACAATCCGCCACCTTTCAAGGTTAGATCTGTATTTTATTTTCTCAAAGAACCCTGGACATCTCCATTATCACGATTGTCACATGGTCATTAGCAATTTCTGTAGTAAATCCTCTAACATGACTTCCTCTCCTCATGTGAGCTCTACGCCAGGCAGGGACTATGTCTATCTAGTTTCATGCAACATCTTTAGTACTTAGAAGAACCAGGGGTGTGGTAGGCACTCAATCAATAGTTGCTGAGTAAGCAATTAATGCATGAATTAACAAATGAAATTGTGTGCCTGGCAACTCAAAAGACTTCTCATGTTCAGAAAGTTGAGATTGGGATAATCCAATGTCTTTAGATCTAAAGCACTCACTTAACTAATTAATCAATTGGTAAACATAAATAATAATATGACATTTACCTATTACCTGTATAGACTTACTTCCCCTTTCCAGAGCTATTTGTGGGTTCATAACAGGCAACTGACACTCATGATTCAGCAAACCAAGTACCACTGGTACATGCACCATGCTTCATGTTTGCAGATGCTTGAAAGACATGAGGAGATTGTTTTGGCTGCATAATTATTACAATTTTTTCTTTTTCTTTCTTTCTTTTTTTTTTTTGAGACAGAATCTCACTCTGTCACCCAGGCTAGAGTGCAGTAGCACCATCTCGGTTCACTGGTGGTTTTTATACCTCAGCCTCCCAAGTAGCTGGGATTACAGGCGTGCACCACCTCACCCAGCTAATTTTTGTATTTTTGGTAAAGACAGGGTTTCACCATGTTGGCCAGGTTGGTCTCGAACTCCTTGCCTCAAGTGATCTTGCCCACCTCGGCCTCCCAAACTGCTTTGATTACAGGCATGAGCCACCACACTCGGCCACAATTTTTTCTATGTAAAATTCATATCCATGAAAAGGAACTAATATCAAGATTCCATGCGCTTCAAAGCTAGTTTGCAAGTGGAAGGCCCAAGTTGCTTAGAAATTTGGGGTTAGTTATTGCCAACAATGAATGCTACGTCTCCAAAACTTCAGGAAAGAAACCCAAACACTGACCATCCTGGTTGCCTGGTACTGGCCATGAAGTTTGCATGTATGAACACGGAGACACATTTGGGGAAATGGCCTGCCTAGGGCTGGCCCCTGGAGGCTGCTTATGTTGCTACAAGACTCCTTCTGCTGGTTCCTCTCATGCTGTGGCCCAGGCCATCAGAGAAACAGCCTTATTGCTATCTCTGCGCAGGACTGGAGGGAAACAGATTCATCCCCTTCTTGTTAAACGCAGTAGTCCACCCCTATGGCATCTGGTGCTGATTTATTTATTTATTTATATAAATTTATGGAGTAGAAGAAGTGCAATTCATTCCACGCATAGATTGCATCATGGTCAAGTCAGGGCTGTTAGAATATTCATCACCTGAACACCATACACTGCACTCATTAAGAAATTTCTCATCCCCCGCTCCCCTTCCACCCCCTCACTTTTCTGAGTCTCCATTGTCTATCCTGTTACTCTCTTCGACCACGTATAAACATTTTTTAACACCCACTTATGAGTGAGAACATGTAATATTTGTCTTTCTGTGTCTGATTTGTTTCATTCAAGATAGTGGCCTCCAACTCTCCAGCTTCATCTAAGCATTATTTCACTCTTTTTTTTTTGGAGACAGAATCTTGCTCTGCCACCCAGGCTCGAGTGCAGTGGTGCGATCACAGCTCACTACAACCTCAAACTCCTGGACCCAAGCAAAGCAATCTTCCTACCTCAGCCTCCAGAGTAGCTGCAATTACAGGTGCAAACCGCCAGGACTGGCCCTCAATTATTTTTAATGGTTGAATGATATTCCATTGTGTATATATGCCACATTTTCTTATCCAATCATCTGTCAATGAACACAGGTTGGTTCACTACCCTCTGCCCTTGTGAATAGTGCTACAATAAACATACAAGTGCAGGTGTCTTTTAGATATATTGATTTATTTTCCTTTGGGTAGATACCTAGTGGTGGAATTGTCGGATTAAATGGTAGTTCTATCTTTAGCTGTTTGAGAAATCTTTATACTGTTTTCCATAGAAATTGTACTAATTTACTTTCCCACCAACAGTGTATGAGTTCCCTTTTCTCCGCCTCCTTCCCAACATCTGTTATTTTTTTGTCTTTTTAGTAATTTAGGTGGTCCAGCCTGGGAACATAGACCCTGTCTCTACAAAAAAATTTTTTAGTTAGCCGGGCATGGTGTGCACATCTGTGGTCTCAGGTACTTGGGAGGGTGAGGCGGGAGGATTGCTTGAACCTAGAAATTTAAGGTTGCAGTGAGCTATGATCCCACCACTGCACTCCAGCCTGAGCAACAGAGCAAGATCCTGTCTCTTAAGTAAATAAATAAATAATCTCAGTGGTGAAGAGCAAATATTCAAATCAGACTTTGCCTCTGCGGTTTTGCTTCCACGGTTTCACCTGGCCTCAGAGGCTGTGTCCTGCAGAAGGAGTCCAAGCCCAGCTCCACCCTCCTTTACACCCTCACCTCCCTTTCCAGACGTGAAAATGAAGGGAAGGCAGTGACACACAAGCAGATAACTCATCGATTGGGTCATACCCACTACCTGAGGGTAGAGACCATTGTAAGAGCTGGTCTTTGAGGCCGCTGAAGAAATCACAAGGAACTGGTGACGTCAGCGAGGGTCCATTTCACCTCCTGAGCACTCACTCTTACTTCATGCTTTAGGTTTCAGGTTTACTTCCCTGGGAGCAAATGAGCTCCTGCCAAGGAGTTTTTTCACGGTTCATGCAAGGCTTTTGTGAGAATGCATCCCACCACTTCCAGGAGCTCAGCAGAAAATATTATTCCAGGGAACAGGTGCATATTCATGGATAGGAAATACTCCATTTACACCACATTAGAACACCAAAATATTGCAGATGGATTTCTTTCCAAGCTCTACTTGTATGAAAACCAAAGAAAAATGATAAATGAACAGCTTGCTGTGAGGGATGACTTCTACACCACAACTCTAGAACTGTAACAGACTTAACGCAAATGTCCCAGTTTTGGAGGCTTCCTGCGTTTACAGTTCTAGGTTTCTCACGGTGCCCTTGGGCACCGGAAACACAAGGACCTTCTGAATCATTAGGTAAGAGAAAAGTCGTTTTCAATGGCAATTATAAGGCATTTCATTTACTTGTAAATCTCTGCAATTGGTCAGTGCTGTGTGGGATGGATAGGAATTCTCAATTAAGTAAAATATTTGAGTAACCAGAACATTCCATTGCCAGACCAACTTTGATAAACAGGAGTTTGTCTTTCTACAGAGAGCACACTAGGCACAGAGCAAAGACTGAGCAAAATTATTGATTTATTTTAGACAGAAGAGTTATATCTCCAAGTATGATGTATATCAAATCAATTTGTAACTGTAGCCATTCAATATCTTTAAGTTCTTGCAGAGGTAGAAGAGCATAGTTCTTACATTTCCTCAGTAAAATTGCCTTGATGTTCTGGAATGAGGTTTCTACAAATTTAATATATTGCTCCTGAAATAGCCTATCTAAAATGATGCCTTGTTCTAATCTACTGCGCTTTCTGGCAAGGAATGTGATTAAGATCAGTCCAGCAAAGGTCAGTAAAAATGAATGGTATCTGTTCTCAAGGCGTCTATGAGAAAGTTTTCAAAACCAGATAAGAATTTAATATCGGAAATTTTTGTCCGCCTAATCAAATCTAGATGTCCCAATGCTGCCTGGAATTTGTGCTATAGATTGTAATCTGCAGGTGACTTATAAATGACTCATGTGTCTTAAAAAGGAGTTCCTAAAATAGAAAAAAACTTTCTTTTGTTTTTCATAGTTCAAAGGTTCTTATCATAGACCTGTTTCTCAACAAAACTAATTGTATTTATTCTCATATTCTGTGAGTTAGAAATTCATCAGGCCTGGGCTAGACAATTCTTCTATTGCAGGTGGCATTGACTGAGGATACCAGGTGGTCTTTATCTGGCAATGGGTTGACCTGGAGGGTATAAGATGGCTTCATGCATGTGACTGGCATCTTGGCAGGGGAGCCAGGAAGGCTGGCTCGGCTGGACCAGTCTCCTTCCCCACATAGTGTCCAGGTCACTCTACGCGGTCTCTCCAGCAATAGTTGAGCCTCTTCTATGGCTGCTCAGGGCTGCAAGAAACAAAGGGGAAACTGCCAGGCCTTTCAAAACCTGGGTCTAAAACTGGCATGGTGTCACTTCTCCAGTGTTCTATTCGTCAAAGAAGTCACAAGAAAAGTGAACAGAGACTCCACCGCTCATTAAAAGTGTCAAGGAATTTTCAGCCATCTTTAACCTGCCTTGGGGCATTGGAGGGAACACCTACAGAATTAGAGTTTAAAGCTGTCCTTAGGCAACTGATGAGCAGTATTCAAAGGGCCTTAGAGCAGTAAAGTCCCTATGTAAGTGATTTTCAAATTCTACATCTCCTTGCAACATGATTATTCAAAGTAACTCTTTCTCCGGTGCTTTGGGAGGCCGAAGTGGGAGGTTCACCTGAGCCCAGGAGTTCGAGGCTGCAATGAGTGATGATCACCTCACTGCACTCCAGCCTGGGTGACAGAGTGATACCTTGTATTAATAACAAAACAAAAACCAAAACAAACCAACAAAAAACACAGCTCTTTCATTTGGCAGCAATTGGATAGAAATTGAATTCCAAAATACAGCTATGAAAAGGAACCCTATGTTTGATGTTCTCATGTTCTTTTCCACTTGAAAAAAGAACTTACACAGATATTCTCTTGTCTTTGAATATTGCTTCCTTCAGTATGTTAAGAATGTTCATAAAATTCACTGGAAAAAAAATCCTATTTCTATATGTACACACTGGGTCCAAGCTAAAATGTCTTTGGTTCACTTACTGTGCCAATTGCCTTTAAACTGAGGCCCGTTTTTCATTCTGGGTACAAAGGAAAAGGAGCTAACCCATAATTTGTAGCTTTCCCACCCAGAGTTGGAAGGGCCCCTGATGTATTACTGTTGTATCAACTGCATTGCCAAGGCATGAAATGGTGAATTAGGACTCAAGTTGCAATTTAACATTGCTACTTCCTCCCTCTTTCCCTTTGACATTCTTCCAATGTTTGTGCCTATAATATAGTCCGGGTGTGTGTGTGTGTCTGAGAATTTCCTTTCTAAAAAAATTCCTGCATAAGTTCGGGCCTAGAAACTTTTCAGATAAAGTAATCAAACAGATCAAAAGTCACATTTCTATTCTGCATCATAAACTTCACTGGGAACGTAAGTCAGAAGTCCTTGCTTCAGACGCCTGACTGCAGAATGTTGTCCTTTAAACACACGCTGGACCACAGGGCCCCAGCAGAGCCATGAATTAATAATATGGAGAAGGATTCTTCTCCTTATGGTAACTTCCTAATGGCTTTAAGTGTTTTTAGACCTTTAAATTCTTAACAACAACTAAAAAAATGGGGTGGGGAAAGTAGAGGAGAAAGAAGAAACAAAGAAAGTAACTTTTAGCCAAAAATGTTAAGATCCACTACAATTTGAAAATAAATCAGGATAAATCATCTCTGAAATGAGAATGTAAAGTCTAAGCAAAGTATATCACTTGGCCTGCAAAAATTGGGGGAACACACAACATTTCAGCAACATATCTATCGCAAAAGCAAGGCTCCCTTGGGGAGAGAGAGAGAGAGAGAGTGTGTGTGTGTGTCTGTGTGTGTGTTTGTCTCTGTTTCTTTACATTTAGGTTTCTGCAAAGGAGCAATCAGATCTGAATGGGGTTAACCACTGGTTTTCTGGGTGAGCAACAAATCAGCAAGGAGTAATTTATGTTCTGTGCATTTCCCCCTAAAACATGAATTCTGCTATGATTACCACGATCACTGTCCTGTGTCTAAGTGGCACAGAGACTGTATTCAGATCACAAGATGTGCAATATGCATGAAATGGAGTGATGACAACCTCAAAGGTGATGTGGAAATTGAGCTGTCTCAATACTTGCCCAGCAACCAGCAGGCAAAGAAATCCAGATTGGAATCAGACTCACACAAGTCTCCTCATCAGAACAGTAACAATTCTGATGCACACCATCACCCACTCCTTCTCTCCTACTTTGACATCGGTTTGCCCTTTCCAATAAACAGTTAACCTTTGCATAGTAAATCTAAGCATCTCACCTGTATTAATTCATTTAATTCTTGCAATAATCTATTGCAAGGATTATCCATATCTTAGAGATGAGGAAACTGGACTTCAAGTCATTAAGGAAATGATCCAAGCTGACACAGCTATAAATGGTGGATGTGGTAACCAGCCTCCAAAAGGGTCTTTGATCATCTTTACATCCTTGTATCTATGTCCTTATATTGTCCCATTACACCCTGTATCAGGTTTGGTTCATGTGACCAATAGAATATGGCAGAAGTGATGTGGAAAAGTCCACATGACATGGAATGAAAGTGTCTTATTGACGGCCAGCCCCACCTGCCCACCATGTGAGTGCACCACCTTGGAAGCTGATCCTCCAGCACCAGTTGGGCTTTCAGAGGACCATAACCCTGAACAATGTCTTGCCTGCAGCCTCAGGAGAGACCAGAAAAAATAGCACTGTTAGTGTTTAATGTTACCTTATGGCACTAAGTTCTGGGCAATTTTTTACATAGCAATAGATAATGAATACAGTGTCTCTGGGATTTCAACTTGAATGAAGTAACAGCAGTGTGCACACTCTTGACCACTGTGCTAAACGACCTCTCTTATACTAAACATTATGGGAGTTTTATTTGGCTTTTCTTTAATCCCCAACCTCCTTAGATGTGATCTTTCATTAGCATGAAAAAGAAAATGGCACATAGTGGGGATGAGAAATTGAGGGAGAGGATGGTGACTGGCTACACCTCCCTTTCCTACTAGACAATTATGTTTGATTAAGAATCAATATTAGGCATTCAAGATTGTCATTGTCCCTTAGGAGCTTGTGATCTAACTAGAGAGACAAGGTCTTCATCAATCTAAAAGATAACCAAGACCTGATGTGTAAGCATTGAATGAGTGGTACCAGCACATGTAGTAAGCAAGGAGAGATCCCTGACCACTAAGGTAGCCTGGGCTTGGGGGAAAGTGGGGTTCTGATATGGTTTGGTTCTGCATCCCCACCCAAATCTCAGATAAAAGTGTAATCCCCACATATCAAATTGGAGGAGGGGCCTAGGGGGAGGTGATTGGTTCATGGAAGTGGATTTCCCCCTTGCTGTTCAAGTGATTGTGAGTTCTCAGAAATTCTGATGGTTTAAAGGTGTGTGGCACTTCCCCCTTCACTCTGTCTCTATTGCTTTGCCATGATAAGATGTACTTGCTTTCTCTTTGCCTTCCACCATGATTGTAAGTTTCCTGAGGCCTCCCAGTCATGCTTCCTAAACAGCCTGTGGAACCGTGAGTCAATTAAACCTCTTTTCTTCATAAATTACTCAGTCTCAGGCAGTTCTTTGTAGCAGTGTGATACCAGACTAACACAGCTTCCATTGAGCATGAAAAGAGAATGGGATTCTGCTCTCTCTCGTCAGCAGGAGAGAGCAGAGAAAGCAATGGTGGTGTGGTAGCGATGGATTGTTGGGAATACAAGTGAAGCTCAGTGCAGGAATGTCCCAGGACTGTGGTACTGCTACGCAGGGACCAGTCTTTCTGGAGCACTGGATTACTGGAGCAATGCAGGGGAAGCAAGACCATGGCTCAGTGTAGCAGAGACCACAGGCTCTGTAACCAACAGCTAGGTCTGCCCTATAACAGCTCTCCTACTTCCTGGCCATGTGACCTTGTGGACAGTCACTTCACTTCTTGAGCTCCCAGTTTTCTTATCTGTAAACTACCTTCCTCGCCAGGCTGTCATGAGGAATTTTTATTCATGAACAAATATGTATGGAGCATCAGCTATCTGCCCGGCATTGTTCTAGGCTCTTGGGATATATCTGCAAACAAAAACAGACCAGGCTGGGCGCGGTGACTCACGCCTGTAATCCCAACACTTTGGGAAGCTGAGGCAGGCAGATCACCTGAGGTCAGGAGTTCAAGACCAGGCTGGCCAACATGGTGAAATCCCATCTCTACTAAAAATACACAAATTAGCAGGGCATGGTGGTGTGCGCCTGTAATCCCAGCTACTCAGGATTCTCCTGAATCCCTTGAACCCAGGAGGTGAAGGTTGCAGTGAGTCGAGATCGAGCCACCGCACTCCAGCCTGGGCGACAAAGCCAAACTCTGTCTCAAACAAAACAAAATAAAACAGACAAATAACCGTGTGGCTCTCCCAAGTACTAACATGACTTAACACATGGAAAGCACTTAGACCAGTGCCTGGTACAGCATGGACACTCAGTGCATTTAATAAATCTCAGCTATTATTAAGCCCAAACAAAGATTGGGGCTGGGTGGTGGGGAATGTTCATCATAACATATTGTCTAAATGAGTTAAATTATCAGTTTGTTGCCTGAGTCACCCAATAAAAGGAATAAACAAAACTGCTAGATCTTTTTCCCAGGAACTATTCTGCTTCCTGACAAAGTAGGGAAAGAGAAATCTTAGCAGTGAGACACTCAGAGGGTAACTGGGAGCAAAAATGTCCCAACAGACCCCAGAGAGCCATGTGGGATGCTTTGCCGTCTGAAGCACAGAGGCAGAAACACTATCATTTTAGCAAATTACTGTTTTGCTTTTATTTAAAGAAAAAACCCTCTGCTCTTCTGGCTGTGAATGAATTGCAGATACTAAGCGGAACCAGATTTCCCAAGTTCCATTATCTTTTCACTCAATAGCTTTGCCCCAAATAGAGCTCTTTGCTTTTACATGAATGTCTGCCAAGTTTTAAAACTCTTCTTTCTAAGAAATCTCACTCTAGAGGATATAGCATCTCCATTCTAGTCCAAAAGAGATAAAGCATGTATTTGAGAGACAGAGAAAGCTGGGTGGGGGCCAAGTGGTAGAAGTGATTTCCTACAAAGTGAGGCTTCTGTGCAAATGCAGGATCACCTTTGTATTTGTATAGATCGGAGTTAACTGAACACTATGTTCTCTGAATATGAATTTTGATGTGGGAAACTTGAACCTGGTGTGTTCCTTACAATACTTTTTCTGTTCTTCTTCCCTTTCTCATCCTCCTTCTCCTTCCTCCTTCCCTCCTTCTCTTCCCTCCCTCCCTCCCTTCCTTCCTTTCTTCCTTTTCTCCTGTCTTCCTTCCTTAATGAAAGCAGTCATTCTCCCTGCTCACCTCACCCCTGCAAATCTTCTCAACTATAAAGAGAGTAAGAATGTAGCCAGAAATTGAAAAGATTTAGCCAAGAACATTATTGCAAAAAGTCACAGAAATGTTTCTAGCCTGAGTGGATTCACTTGCATATCTGTACAAAGTCCAGGAACCCACACAAACATTTTCCTCTTTTTGTATTACAGCTGCTATTGGAGCAAGAGCTGTATCTGTGAAATACAATAGAAAATAGAACTGAAACATGACACACAGATATAAGGTTATGTTTCTCCCCCATGGCACCTTTAATTAAAGTCACTGTGGTAGGAGAAAGCAGAGAAGGAGGAGGAAGAGGAGAAAGCAAGCCACCCTGTCAATGATGTCAACAATGGGAGGGAGTCTGGTTAGTGACCCAGCTCCATCAGCTTTGTCATCATAGAGCATCTGAATGAATACCTATGGCAGAGGAAGTCATTGCAGGGGCAAGACTCTGCGAGGGCGCTACAGCTGCTCCAGCAGATGGCTCTAGACTGGTCTTGTCGCTAATTGATAAGTCTTCCCGGCCCAGGGGGCAACAAAACAAATGCCTTGAATTCTTTATCCCGTTCTACTTTTCCACTTGTAAGGGCTATGTGATGGTAAAACACCTACAGTGTTCTAAGGCAAGAGATTCCCTCTTAGATCCCCACTAAATTCCAAACATAGCTAAACAATCTACCAACTTTCACTCTTCCCAGCAAGTCTCCAAGGCTGGTGTTATCTCAGTTTTGCAAATGAAGAACCCACCTCCAAGAGGCTAAGTGCATTGCTCAGGGTCACACATTTTGTTGGTCCATAATCAAGATTGGAAGCCAATCTTATCCAGTCTAAAGCCCACGGTCTTTTTCTTCACCACCCATCTCAGTCCTCATGGTAGTGAAGAGCGTATGACCCGTCTTCCCACCAGCTTCCCTTTGAGCTAACTTAATTGAGTGGTTCCGTACACAGGGTTTTCTACAACAACCCTATGAGGACTTAATTCCAAATATGGTCTTCATGTTAAACATAAGTCGTTGCCAGGCGCAGTGACCCATGCCTGTAATCCCGCTGTTTAGGAGGCCACAGCGAGAGGACTGCTTGAGGCCAGGAGTTTTGAGACCATCCTGGGAAACACAGTGAGATCCCATCTCCACAAAAAAAAATAGAAAAATTAGCCAGGCATTGGGTGTGCACCTGCAGTCCTAGCTACTTGGGAGGCTGAGGTGGGAGGATCTTTTGAGCTCAGAAGGTCAAGGCTGCAGTGAGCTATGATGACACCCCTGCACTCCAGCCTAGGAGACAGAACAAGACATTGTCTCTAAAAACAAAAAAAAAGAAGATAAGTACTACAGCTCCTAGGTGGTGGATGCCTACTACGTACTCATTCAGAAGCCACACTGGTACAACTGTACCACGTTGGTGAACAATAGCTTTGGCCTCCAAAGTGTTACTGCCACAGACCAGAGAATTTAGATTTGGGGCTGAGCTTCACCTCTAATCACAGGGGCTACTAGCACAGATTCACCTACCTAGTTATCTTTAGACAACTGCCAAACAGCATTTCCTTCAACAAACAAGGCTTTAGTGCAAACTTGTTTCCTCTCAGTATAAGGGAACTCGTAAAGGAAGAACTTGCCAGTTGAAAACTAAAAATCCATATGTAGCGGAGATTAACTTTTTGAGGGGGGACAAGGTCTGGCTCTAACACCCAGGCTGGAGTGGAGTGGTGCAATCTCACCTCAACGCAACCTAATTTTTGTATTGTAGAGA
>NW_012116188.1:580981-587166 GCF_000951035.1 Colobus angolensis palliatus
GTGATCTCGGCTCACTGCAACCTCCACCTCCCAGGTTCAAGTGATTCTCCTGCCTCAGCCTCCCAAGTAGTTGGGATTACAGGCATGTACCACCACACCCGGCCAATTTTTATTTTTATTAGAGACAGCGTTTCTCCATGTTAGTCAGGCTGGTCTCGAACTCCCAACCTCAGACGATCTGCCCGCCTCAGCCTCCCAAAGTGCTGGGATTACAGGCATGAGCTACTGCATCCATGTTGTTTTTTGGTTTTGGTTTCTTGTTGTTGTTGTTTGCCATTGAGTTGTTTGAGTTCCTTATGTATTCTGGAAATTAACCCCTTGTCAGATGCATAGTTTGCAAATATTTTCTTCCATTTTGTAGGCTGTCTTTTCACTCTGTTGCTTGTTTCTTTTGCTATACAGAAGCTCTTTGCTTTGACATAATCCCATTTGTCTATTTTTGATTTTGTGGCCTGAGCTTTTGAGGTCTTACCCAAAAAATTCTTGACCAGATCAATGTTATAAAGTGTTCCTCTAATGTTTCACTCTACTGTAGTAGTTTTATCATTTCAGCTTTTCCATTTCAGTCCGTAATTCATTTTGAGTTGATTTTTGTATGTGGGCTCTAGCTTCATTCTTCTGCATGTGGATATCATTTTCCCAGCAACATTTATTTAAAGACTATCCTTTCCCCAATGTGTGTTTTTGGCATTTTTTTCAGAAAACAGTTGGCTACAAATGTTTGAATTTATTTCTGGGCCCTCTTTTCTGTTCCATTGGTCTATGTTTCTGTTTCTATGCCAATACCATGCTATTTTGATTACTATAGCTCTGTAGTATATTTTGAAGTTCAGTAATATAATACCTCCAGCTTTGTTCTTTTTGCTCAAAATTGCTTTGGCTATTCAGGAGCTTGTATAGTTCCATATAAATGTTAGGATTTTTTTTCTATTTCTGTGAAGAATGTCATTGGTATTTTGATAGGTTGGGTTGAGTCTGTAGATTCTTTGGATAGTATGGATATTTTAATAATGTTAATTTTTCCAGTCCATGAACATGGATATTTTTCTATTTACTTGTGTCTTCTTTCATTTCTTTCATCAGTGTTTTATAGTTTTCATTGTAGAGATCGTTCACTTTCTTGGTTAAACTTATTCCTAGGTATCTTTTTTTGTAGCTATTGTAAATGTATTTTAATCTTAACCCACCTCTAAGGAAGCAATTTATAACTGAAGACAATTCAGAGGTACTTTTGTTCTAGTCCTGCAAAACTCAAACTTACGTTCTGTAAACCTCTTGTAGGTTACAGTCCACACCAAATAATATCTGAAGTTACCCATCTTAATAGAGATATCACTCTGCTGAACCTCAAGATGCAGGTGTACTAAGGCTTATCCACAGTAAACAGCTGCCCAGATCTTTCATCTAACTTTTTTATCCATCTCCTTTTGGCTGAGGAGGACTAACAACTCTCTTTACATTTCTAATCAGTTCCAGAGACATGGGTCTCTGTTAATGTTTTTTAAAAATATCAATCACTTTGAGCAATTGGGGAAATATTTGTTACCAAGGCAACAAATATAAGTGCTCCTCTCAGAGCCAAAAATATTCCAAAGGTTTTTAGGCTGAAGTACATAAGACTGTTTTCATTCAAAATTATGCAAATCATCCTATCAATAAGATGCAGAACTGCAGATGAGAATGACTGCCAATCCTGGTACATGTCACATGTTTTGAAATCTGCCAGTGGTCAAATAAAGACTGAAATGCTTTGAGCTTCTCAGAAGAAAGCCACTAAAATTACCAGGAGTAAATCAGAGACATTATGCAGTTAAAAGGGACCTTTTTTTTTCCATAATGCTTTGTAGCTATAAACTGTTCTTCTCATATTGTGATCCTGGGTAGCAGCACAACTTGGAGTTTCACCGCTTAAACAGAAGATAATAAAATTGGAGAACAAAATGAGACCCCAAGGACATACAGTGAGTTCTGTATTAACCAGACCAGGGCCAAAAAAGGGGTCTGGGACTGGGAGGTACCAAAGAGGTCTGATTAATGTAGAAAGCCCACCTGCATAATTAAAGCAAACAAACCGAAGAAGCAAACAAACCCCCCACCACTTCACATCTATAGGACTGAACTTTGCCAGATTTTCATTTCACTTTGTGGTTGGTAGGGACTCAGATGGAGACTCATCTTTTTAAAGCAAAAATCAAACACCCAGGAGAGTTATATGTATGCGAGACTTAGCAGACAAGCAGTAGAGGTACCTTTAAACACTTGCAGGCCTGGAAAGTCTAAGATGGAAAAAAGGAAAGCAATACTGCGGGGCTTCTTGTCCTGCAGCTCTCATTGAAAAGGCTGGGAAAACAAAACAAAACAAAATCCCTGACCTGGAGGAAAAAGGCTTTGGAGTGTTCAGACAGGAGTCAGAGATGAACAAGCGCTTTGCTTGAGCTCTGCAGTGCCAAGTGGCCCCAAGGGAATTAGGGTCAGGAGGAAAGATATCTGTAACTCTGGAGTTTAGCCTGTAATGGCAGGTTTCTGTAGGCCTGGGAGGCAGGGGGCCAAGCAGACACAGAAGAATGGCATGACTGTTGAACCCGTGATTCCTTCCCCTTTATTTCCCAACATCTTTTCTGTGTTATACCCAAGGCCATAAAGAAATGGGTCCTTCACTGGCAGCCAAACTATGACCTAAGACTTATTTTCATTCTTGGTGAGTTAGCTTAAGATCGATAGCCAACATTTCCTCTATGTAAGCAGCACATTCCATAACAAATCCAAGAAAGGCAAAACAATAATACAACATCCTTTGGGTGGGAATAGAAGACAAAAGTACTTTTGTAAACTTGAGGGAAAAAAAAACCTGAAAAATATGATTGTCATCATATCAAAAAGAAAAGAAAGAGAAAAAACTCCTGTGATGTTCAAATAATCTAAATTCCTAAATTTTAAAACATAAACAAGTACATTAGAGGGGAAGTTCCTCAACTTGATAAAAAAAAATCTACAAACATCTATCTCTAACATACTTACTTGTGAAAAACCAAACGCTTCCCTCAAGACCAGGAGAAGGCAAGGATGTCCACTCTCATTACTTCTTCTCAACATAGTGCTAGAAGCCCTAGTCATATAACAAGGCAACAAAAAGAAGTGCAAGGGATACAGATTAGAAAGAAAAAAAAAAAAAACTACCTCTGTTTTCACAGGACATGATTACATAGAAAATCCCAAAGAATCTACTACCAAAAACAACTCCTAGAACTACAATAAGTGAGATCAGCAAGCTTACAAGATACAAGATAAACATACAAAATGTAGTTGCTATTAATGAATGCAATGAATACGCAGACATGGAAATTAAAAACACAGTGACATTTACAATTGCTCAAAAACGAAATAGGTATAAATCTCACAAAAGTTTTATGGGACTTTGTATGCTGAAACTACAAAATGCTGATGAAAGAAATCGAACAAGATCTAAGTAAATGCAGATATATACTATGTCCATGGACTGGAAGTAATGAATATAGTAAAGATGTCAATTCTGCCCAAATTGATATACAAGTCTAATGCAATTTCTATCAAAATTGCTGTGAAATTTTTTGTAGATATAGACAATATTATAAAATTCCTATGGGAAGGTAAAGGAACTAAAATAGCCAAAACAATTTTGGAAAACAAGAACAAAGGGAGAGGAATCTATTCAATTTCAGGATTTACTATAGAGCTACAGTAATTAAGACTGTGTGTACTGGTGGAAGGACAGACACATAAATCAAGGAAACAGAATCAACAACCCAGAAATAGAACCATTCAAGTATAACCAACTAATTTTTGATGAAGGTGCAAAAACAATTCCATGCAGCAAGAACCACTTGTTTTCAACAAATTGAAAAACAAAGCAATTGGACATCCATAGGCAAAAACTGAACCCTAAACCTAAGTCTCACATTTTATACAAAAATTAATTCAAAATGGATCATGGATTTAAATTTAAAATGTAAAGCTATAAACTTTTAGGAAAAAATCTTCAGGGCGTAGGGCTAACCAGAGTTGTTGGATTTGACACATAATGCATGATCTATCGAATTTAAAGTTGATAAATTGCTCTGCATCTAAAGTAAAAGGTCTTGGTCCACGAAATACTCTATTACGAAGATAAAATGGCAAGCTACAGAGTGGTAGAAATTATTTACAAGCCACACATCTGGCAAAGAACGAGTATCTAGAATACGCAAAGAATTTTTAAAACTCAACAGTAAAAAAGCAAACCATCCAATTAGAACATGGCAAAACATATACACAGACATTTCACTAAATAATATATAAAGCTGGAAAACAGGCCAACGAAAAGATGTTCAACAGTATTAGCCATTAGGGAAATACAAACTGAAACCACAGTGAGCTATCACTCCAATCAGAATGGTTAAAAATTTTAAAAAGTGACACCACCAAATGCTGGCAAGGATGCAGGAAAACTGCATCACTTATACATTGCTGGTGGGAATGTAAAATCATACGGCCACTCTGGAAAACAGTATAGTAGTTTCTTAACCATCTAAACATGTAACTACCACACGACCCAGTAACTGCATTCCTGGGCTTTTATCCCAGAGCAATGAAGACTTGTGTGCACACAAAAGCCTGTGCACAAATGTTTATAGCAGCTTTATTCATAATAACCAAAAACTAGCAAGAACCCAGATAACCTTCAGTGGATGAGTGACTAAACAAACTGGGATACATTCATACTATGAAATACCACTCAGCAATAAAAAGGAGTGTGCTGGCCAGGCGTGGTGGCTCACGCCTGTAATCCCAGCACTCTGGGAGGCCGAGACGGGTGGATCATCTGAGGTCAGGAGTTCGAAACCAGCCTGACCAACATGGTGAAACTCCATCTCTACTAAAAATACAAAAAATCAGTTGGGCGTGATTGCAGGCGCCTGTAGTCTCAGCTACTCGGGAGGCTGAGGCAGGAGAATGGCGTAAATTTGGGAGGCGGAGCTTGCAGTGAGCTGAGATCCGGCCACTGCACTCCAGCCCGGGCGACAGATCGAGACCCCATCTCAAAAAAAAAGAGTATTGAGGCTTCCTGAACACATTGTTTTATGACAGTGATTCATTTGCAGGCCTTCACAAAAGCAATCAAAAAGCTTTTTTTTTTTTAGTAGAACATACATATTCTGCTCATCTAGAAACTGTTCAATAGAATATGCAATTTTACTACTAAAAAAAATGGAATTACTAATCGAAAAACAGCAGTTTACAGTTTAGGGATTTCCAAAGACCTCAGTATTTTTGCATCCTAACAAAAGATAAATTTCCTAAACTATATGAGGGGCCCTTCTGAGTCAGTGTTTGGTTATTTGTAGTTTTTGCTGTATGAAGTAATGGAATTGCAACTGAATTCAGTCTAAAGATTGAGGCCGTCAGGTCTGCTGTGCGCCTCTTTAGGGGTACCCTATCTCCTCTCTGGAACCTAGGTTCCCCTCTGTATAACTCCTGCATGCAAGTTTTTCTTTGCGAATATCCTAGCAGTTTGCACCAGAAAGTTTTTAGAGTGAACCAAATATAAATAAGTGTATTTTTTCCAACATATGATGTTGCAACAAAGAGACCAGTAGTGGAACTGTTTTCCTCAAACCATTTAACAGCCTCCAGGGAGGTAGGATTTCCTTTCAGAGTAAACTGTATTTCAAGTCATACAATGTTTTTATTACCCAAATTGGACTAAGTAATTGTTTTGGAACCCAATCCTCCATTATCTCAAAAACAATTAGCTAATGAAACATTGCATAGTAAAATGATGACATGAAAAAACGCACAGGTAAGAGTTCCTGTAGTCGTTCGCTATAAAACCATCTTGCCTTCCCCAATTACTCTTTGACTACTCAAGATATGATCAGTACATTGAAATCGATCCTAAAACTTGACATCTTTACCAGCTTGCAAGTATACAGCATGTTCACTGTAATGAAATGGGGCAGTAATGATATTTTTATATTGCTTCATGTGTGCATTCTGAAACATCATTCACACAGAGACAGAATGCAAGCAGCACTAGAACCCCAACAGTGCATTTCTTTCTCATTGAGTCTATAGACAATGAAGCTGAGCACATTTTCTTTTTCTTTAAGTTCTCAGCTTTGTCTCCTTTCTTTTATTTTTTTATTTTTACTTTTATTGTTATTATTATT
>NW_012116188.1:587216-589645 GCF_000951035.1 Colobus angolensis palliatus
TTTTTTTTAGACAGGGTCTCACTCTGTCACCTAGGCTGGAGTGTAGTGACACAATCTAGTCTCACTGCAACCTCCACTTCCTGGGCTCAGGGGAATCTCCAGCCTCAGCCTCCCGAGTAGCTGGGACTACAGGTGCATGCCATCACGGCTAGCTAAATTCTGTATTTTCAGTAGAGATGGGGTTTCGCCATGTCGCCCAGATAGGTCTCGAACTACTGAGCTCAAAGTCATCCACCTGCCTCGGCCTCCCAGAGTGCTGGGGTTACAGGCATGAGCCACCCTGCCCGGCCTGATTTCCCTTTTTGATCCTAAGAGCTGCTCTTGTTTCTGTCGGGTTCCATGCTGGTCCTCCAGTCTTTCCTTTGATTCTGTGAGCTCCTCAATATTCTTCTAACAAATGCCTTTTCTAAGCCTGGGTCGGTTTCTGTCGCTTACAAACTAAGAACTCTGATGTTCTCTATGTTAAATATTTATTTATGTAAATGTAAAATTATTAGTTTACATTTATCCAGAATTCATTCAAGTGTAAAATTAAATAATCTAAGTCCCATTATTTTTATGGGAAACAAAAAGACAGGACAGGAAACCACAAGAGTCTTGCTATTTTCTTCTGTTTGTTTATTTAATGTAACTTGAGTGTATAGAACAACTGTACATTTTTTCATATGACCACACTTTTAATATTTTCTTTTATAAACATCCCTCATGTTTATCATGCCCATCCACTAAATCTTTGTCTAGAAATAAATATAAAGCCATGATGTTAAGAAGGTCTGTGCATATTCAACTCTACCTCCTACACTTTCCTTATGTTCATAGCTGGACAAAAAAATATGAATTTTCATAACAATTACTCTTGTGTGAAATTTCCTGAATTGAAGAAAGACCGCATTGTATTTAATATTTTATTAGTAAACTATTGCCACAAAAAAATCTATTGCTGGTTTAATTCATATGTCTGGTAGTAGGGAGCTGGTTGTCAGCTAGCCTAGGTTGGCCTCAGCTGAGACAACTCGGGTGACTGGTCTCAGTTTCAAGCACGGGCATGTTCTCATGTGAAAGAGAAAGGAAACAGAACTGCACAGGCACCTTTTCAAGAATCTACTTACCTCAAAGCTGCTAATACTTCTTTAGCCAAAATTACACGCCCGAACTCAGAACCCAGCACTAGAGAACTACGTTCCATCTCTTGATGGGAAAAACTGCAAAGGGCATAAACACAGGATGAATTGGTGCCATTCATTCAATTCATCTGCCACAAACACAGAATAGTATTTTGTAGATGGATGCAGTGGCTCGTGCCTGAAATCTCAGCACTTTGGGAAGCCAAGGTGAGAGGCTCCTTTGAGACCAGGAGTTCAAGACCAGCCTAGGCAACAGAGTGAGACCTCATCTCTAAAAAAAAAAAGAAAAGAAAATTAATTAATTAATTAATTAAAAATTTAAAAAGAATATAATATTCTGCATCCTTTATTTTTAAATAATTTGAAAAAGTGGTAGGCAGTCATACTCTTTGTAATATAGAACGAAACATTTTTACTCTTTGCAAAAGTTAAGCTCCAACAATATTAAACTTAGTATCTACTATGTACTCAGCAGTATAAAAGAGATTACAGATGATCTCGAAAGGTATAATGCAGAGAAATAAGTGATACTATAAACTCTTTGAATATTACATTGCTTCCAATTTCATCAAGTGAACAAAAACATAGTTGATATGAAACTGTTCTGTTCTTTCAGAGCCAGGCTCTAAAGTCGTAAGCAATTCAAATATCTCACAAAGGCCGATGTGACAGCTTGGTATTTATTACTGCTCCTGGACAGAATGTGTCTCAGGAGAATATCACTGAGCAGAGAACCCCTAAGTGGTAGACGCTGCTGCTGGGCCCCATTATGGAGACAGAGAGCAGCAGCTTGAGCAATGTTTTCGGTGCCTAGACAAGCTCTTCTGCTTCCTCAAACAAACAGGTCACTTGCAGACGTCATTCCTCATGAGCAAGCGCTGCCCTGGAGACCTTCAGATGCAACAAGCAGATAAAGGACATAGGTGGCCCTAGATCCTTTCTGTGCAACTAGTCAGACCCCAAAACACAACACAGGCTCGGGGCCAGTGTCAAAATGGGGCTCAGACGTGTGCTTGTGTGTGTGTGTGTGGCACGCACGCATGCACATCTCTGAGGTGCGGGTTAAAGAAAACAGCAAATTAAAAGAAGAGAAATAAAATATTTAAACTATTTTTGACAGCAAAAAGAATTGAACTGCCACATTCACCTTTTCTTTTTCTTTTATTTTTTGATATAGTCTTACTCTGTCGCCCAGGCTGGAGTGCAGTGGTGTGCTCTCGGCTCACTGCAAGCTCCCCCGCCTCCCGGGTTCATGCCATTCTCCTGCCTCAGCCTCCCAAGTAGCTGGGACTACAGGCGCCCACC
>NW_012116188.1:592481-602589 GCF_000951035.1 Colobus angolensis palliatus
AACAGGCGTGAGCCACCACACCCGTCCGCCATCAGCATTTCTAATTTTCACAAAAGACAAATGTGCATTTCTTATTTCTTTTCTTTTTACACTTCCTGTCTATTATCCACCTTTCCTAGATGCCTGTTTCTCTTGAATTTTATCTTCACACACTTTTCCAGCTATCCCGTCTTTGTACTTGGGCACAAACCTGAGTCGTGGCTACACCAACTTGCCCCACTTTTCAACACTAGAAATAGTCATTAGCTGCTGTTTTTCCAGAAATTAAAAACCTGACAGAAAGACAGAAATGTGCCCATAAGAATCTTGTTTGTGGGCACCTCTTAGAAATACATGCTATTTGCTATTGATAAAAGGAACATCAATAAATAAAACAGCTTCATGAATGACCATTTATCTGGAAGAGTCATCCTTTTCTTTACTGTCCCAGAGGTGTGACACCAGTCAAGAACTAACATCATTTTGCTTAAAGCTCTAGATACTAACCAGGCAAAGTTGGTGCCAGACCATCTGGTAGGTGGATTGACCACTTTCTATAGTCAGCTTGGCCACAGTGAACAAGGAATCTGTGCTGCCATTACATTGCCTCGAGCTATAAGAATGTTCTTTCTTTTAAAGTTAGGGCTATTTTTAGTCCTTTATTTATTCATTTGTTGTTCTTGTTGTTATACAGGTTCAGTATCACTTATCTGAGATTCTTGTGACCAGAAGTGTTTGGATTTTGTTTTTTTAGGATATTAGAATATTTGCATTGTACTTACCAGTTGAGCATCCCTCATGTGAAAATCCAAAGTCCAAAATGCTCCAGTGAGCACTTCCTTTGAGTATCCTGTTGATGCTCAAAAAGTTTTGGATTTTGGAGCATTTCAGATTTTCAAATTAGGGATACTCAACATGTATCATTTATTTTTTAATTATCTCATAGTAACTGTACATATTTATGGAGTACAGTATGATGTTTCAATACATGAATACATTGCATAAAAATCAAATCAGAGTATTTGGCATATCCATCACCTCATACATTTATCATTTCTTTGTGGATAAAACATTCAAAATCCTCTCTTCTAGCTATTTGGAAATAATACAACACAATATTGTGAACCATAGTCACCCTACTGTACAATAGAACACCAAAATTTATTCCTCTAATCTAACTGTAACTTTGTACCCATTGATTCATCTCTCCCTATCTACCCTCCCCAGCCTCTAGTAACCACTATCCTACTCTCCTCTTCTGAGATCAACTTCTTTAGATTCTACATATGAGTGAGCACATGTGGTATTCATCTTTCTGTGGCTTATTTTACTTAACATAATGTCCTCCAGGTTCATCCATGCTGCCACAAATGACTGGATTTCATTCTTTCTTATGACTGAATAGTATTTCGCTGTGTGTACGTACCACATTTTTTTAATCCACTCATTGTTTTAATCCACTATGGACACTTAGATTGATTTCATGTTTTGGCTGTTGGGTACAGTGCTGCAATAAACATAAGAGTACAGGTATCTCTTCAATGTTACTGATGTCATTTCCTTTGGATGTATACCCAGAAGCAGGATTGCTGGATGATATGGTAATTATATTTTTAATTTTTTGAGGAATCTCCATACTCTTTTCCATAATGGCTGTACTAATTTACATTCCCACCAATAGTGTATAAGTGTTCCTCTTTCTTCATGCCAGCCTTTGTTACTTTTTGTCTTTTTGATAATAGCCATTCCAATTGAGGTGAAGTGATATCTCATTTGTAGTTCTGATTTCCATTTCTCCGATGATTTGTGATGTAGAGCATTTTTCATGTAACTGTTGCCCATTTGTGCATCTTCTTTCAAGAAATATCTATTTGGGTCTTTTGCCCATTTTTTTAAAAGATTATTTAGGTTGAGTTTTGTTTTTGTTTTTGGTTTTGGTTTTGAGATGGAGTTTCACTCTTGTTGCCCAGGCTGGAATGCAATGGTGTGATCTCGGCTCACTGCAACCTCCACCTCCCAGGTTCAAGTGATTCTCCTGCCTCAGCCTCCCAAGTAGTTGGGATTACAGGCATGTACCACCACACCCGGCCAATTTTTATTTTTATTAGAGACAGCGTTTCTCCATGTTAGTCAGGCTGGTCTCGAACTCCCAACCTCAGACGATCTGCCCGCCTCAGCCTCCCAAAGTGCTGGGATTACAGGCATGAGCTACTGCATCCATGTTGTTTTTTGGTTTTGGTTTCTTGTTGTTGTTGTTTGCCATTGAGTTGTTTGAGTTCCTTATGTATTCTGGAAATTAACCCTTTGTCAGATGCATAGTTTGCAAATATTTTCTTCCATTTTGTAGGCTGTCTTTTCACTCTGTTGCTTGTTTCTTTTGCTATACAGAAGCTCTTTGCTTTGACATAATCCCATTTGTCTATTTTTGATTTTGTGGCCTGAGCTTTTGAGGTCTTACCCAAAAAATTCTTGACCAGATCAATGTTATAAAGTGTTCCTCTAATGTTTCACTCTACTGTAGTAGTTTTATCATTTCAGCTTTTCCATTTCAGTCCGTAATTCATTTTGAGTTGATTTTTGTATGTGGGCTCTAGCTTCATTCTTCTGCATGTGGATATCATTTTCCCAGCAACATTTATTTAAAGACTATCCTTTCCCCAATGTGTGTTTTTGGCATTTTTTTCAGAAAACAGTTGGCTACAAATGTTTGAATTTATTTCTGGGCCCTCTTTTCTGTTCCATTGGTCTATGTTTCTGTTTCTATGCCAATACCATGCTATTTTGATTACTATAGCTCTGTAGTATATTTTGAAGTTCAGTAATATAATACCTCCAGCTTTGTTCTTTTTGCTCAAAATTGCTTTGGCTATTCAGGAGCTTGTATAGTTCCATATAAATGTTAGGATTTTTTTTCTATTTCTGTGAAGAATGTCATTGGTATTTTGATAGGTTGGGTTGAGTCTGTAGATTCTTTGGATAGTATGGATATTTTAATAATGTTAATTTTTCCAGTCCATGAACATGGATATTTTTCTATTTACTTGTGTCTTCTTTCATTTCTTTCATCAGTGTTTTATAGTTTTCATTGTAGAGATCGTTCACTTTCTTGGTTAAACTTATTCCTAGGTATCTTTTTTTGTAGCTATTGTAAATGTATTTTAATCTTAACCCACCTCTAAGGAAGCAATTTATAACTGAAGACAATTCAGAGGTACTTTTGTTCTAGTCCTGCAAAACTCAAACTTACGTTCTGTAAACCTCTTGTAGGTTACAGTCCACACCAAATAATATCTGAAGTTACCCATCTTAATAGAGATATCACTCTGCTGAACCTCAAGATGCAGGTGTACTAAGGCTTATCCACAGTAAACAGCTGCCCAGATCTTTCATCTAACTTTTTTATCCATCTCCTTTTGGCTGAGGAGGACTAACAACTCTCTTTACATTTCTAATCAGTTCCAGAGACATGGGTCTCTGTTAATGTTTTTTAAAAATATCAATCACTTTGAGCAATTGGGGAAATATTTGTTACCAAGGCAACAAATATAAGTGCTCCTCTCAGAGCCAAAAATATTCCAAAGGTTTTTAGGCTGAAGTACATAAGACTGTTTTCATTCAAAATTATGCAAATCATCCTATCAATAAGATGCAGAACTGCAGATGAGAATGACTGCCAATCCTGGTACATGTCACATGTTTTGAAATCTGCCAGTGGTCAAATAAAGACTGAAATGCTTTGAGCTTCTCAGAAGAAAGCCACTAAAATTACCAGGAGTAAATCAGAGACATTATGCAGTTAAAAGGGACCTTTTTTTTTCCATAATGCTTTGTAGCTATAAACTGTTCTTCTCATATTGTGATCCTGGGTAGCAGTACAACTTGGAGTTTCACCGCTTAAACAGAAGATAATAAAATTGGAGAACAAAATGAGACCCCAAGGACATACAGTGAGTTCTGTATTAACCAGACCAGGGCCAAAAAAGGGGTCTGGGACTGGGAGGTACCAAAGAGGTCTGATTAATGTAGAAAGCCCACCTGCATAATTAAAGCAAACAAACCGAAGAAGCAAACAAACCCCCCACCACTTCACATCTATAGGACTGAACTTTGCCAGATTTTCATTTCACTTTGTGGTTGGTAGGGACTCAGATGGAGACTCATCTTTTTAAAGCAAAAATCAAACACCCAGGAGAGTTATATGTATGCGAGACTTAGCAGACAAGCAGTAGAGGTACCTTTAAACACTTGCAGGCCTGGAAAGTCTAAGATGGAAAAAAGGAAAGCAATACTGCGGGGCTTCTTGTCCTGCAGCTCTCATTGAAAAGGCTGGGAAAACAAAACAAAACAAAATCCCTGACCTGGAGGAAAAAGGCTTTGGAGTGTTCAGACAGGAGTCAGAGATGAACAAGCGCTTTGCTTGAGCTCTGCAGTGCCAAGTGGCCCCAAGGGAATTAGGGTCAGGAGGAAAGATATCTGTAACTCTGGAGTTTAGCCTGTAATGGCAGGTTTCTGTAGGCCTGGGAGGCAGGGGGCCAAGCAGACACAGAAGAATGGCATGACTGTTGAACCCGTGATTCCTTCCCCTTTATTTCCCAACATCTTTTCTGTGTTATACCCAAGGCCATAAAGAAATGGGTCCTTCACTGGCAGCCAAACTATGACCTAAGACTTATTTTCATTCTTGGTGAGTTAGCTTAAGATCGATAGCCAACATTTCCTCTATGTAAGCAGCACATTCCATAACAAATCCAAGAAAGGCAAAACAATAATACAACATCCTTTGGGTGGGAATAGAAGACAAAAGTACTTTTGTAAACTTGAGGGAAAAAAAAACCTGAAAAATATGATTGTCATCATATCAAAAAGAAAAGAAAGAGAAAAAACTCCTGTGATGTTCAAATAATCTAAATTCCTAAATTTTAAAACATAAACAAGTACATTAGAGGGGAAGTTCCTCAACTTGATAAAAAAAAATCTACAAACATCTATCTCTAACATACTTACTTGTGAAAAACCAAACGCTTCCCTCAAGACCAGGAGAAGGCAAGGATGTCCACTCTCATTACTTCTTCTCAACATAGTGCTAGAAGCCCTAGTCATATAACAAGGCAACAAAAAGAAGTGCAAGGGATACAGATTAGAAAGAAAAAAAAAAAAAACTACCTCTGTTTTCACAGGACATGATTACATAGAAAATCCCAAAGAATCTACTACCAAAAACAACTCCTAGAACTACAATAAGTGAGATCAGCAAGCTTACAAGATACAAGATAAACATACAAAATGTAGTTGCTATTAATGAATGCAATGAATACGCAGACATGGAAATTAAAAACACAGTGACATTTACAATTGCTCAAAAACGAAATAGGTATAAATCTCACAAAAGTTTTATGGGACTTTGTATGCTGAAACTACAAAATGCTGATGAAAGAAATCGAACAAGATCTAAGTAAATGCAGATATATACTATGTCCATGGACTGGAAGTAATGAATATAGTAAAGATGTCAATTCTGCCCAAATTGATATACAAGTCTAATGCAATTTCTATCAAAATTGCTGTGAAATTTTTTGTAGATATAGACAATATTATAAAATTCCTATGGGAAGGTAAAGGAACTAAAATAGCCAAAACAATTTTGGAAAACAAGAACAAAGGGAGAGGAATCTATTCAATTTCAGGATTTACTATAGAGCTACAGTAATTAAGACTGTGTGTACTGGTGGAAGGACAGACACATAAATCAAGGAAACAGAATCAACAACCCAGAAATAGAACCATTCAAGTATAACCAACTAATTTTTGATGAAGGTGCAAAAACAATTCCATGCAGCAAGAACCACTTGTTTTCAACAAATTGAAAAACAAAGCAATTGGACATCCATAGGCAAAAACTGAACCCTAAACCTAAGTCTCACATTTTATACAAAAATTAATTCAAAATGGATCATGGATTTAAATTTAAAATGTAAAGCTATAAACTTTTAGGAAAAAATCTTCAGGGCGTAGGGCTAACCAGAGTTGTTGGATTTGACACATAATGCATGATCTATCGAATTTAAAGTTGATAAATTGCTCTGCATCTAAAGTAAAAGGTCTTGGTCCACGAAATACTCTATTACGAAGATAAAATGGCAAGCTACAGAGTGGTAGAAATTATTTACAAGCCACACATCTGGCAAAGAACGAGTATCTAGAATACGCAAAGAATTTTTAAAACTCAACAGTAAAAAAGCAAACCATCCAATTAGAACATGGCAAAACATATACACAGACATTTCACTAAATAATATATAAAGCTGGAAAACAGGCCAACGAAAAGATGTTCAACAGTATTAGCCATTAGGGAAATACAAACTGAAACCACAGTGAGCTATCACTCCAATCAGAATGGTTAAAAATTTTAAAAAGTGACACCACCAAATGCTGGCAAGGATGCAGGAAAACTGCATCACTTATACATTGCTGGTGGGAATGTAAAATCATACGGCCACTCTGGAAAACAGTATAGTAGTTTCTTAACCATCTAAACATGTAACTACCACACGACCCAGTAACTGCATTCCTGGGCTTTTATCCCAGAGCAATGAAGACTTGTGTGCACACAAAAGCCTGTGCACAAATGTTTATAGCAGCTTTATTCATAATAACCAAAAACTAGCAAGAACCCAGATAACCTTCAGTGGATGAGTGACTAAACAAACTGGGATACATTCATACTATGAAATACCACTCAGCAATAAAAAGGAGTGTGCTGGCCAGGCGTGGTGGCTCACGCCTGTAATCCCAGCACTCTGGGAGGCCGAGACGGGTGGATCATCTGAGGTCAGGAGTTCGAAACCAGCCTGACCAACATGGTGAAACTCCATCTCTACTAAAAATACAAAAAATCAGTTGGGCGTGATTGTGGGCACCTGTAATCTCAGCTACTCAGGAGGCTGAAGCAGGAGAATCGCATGAAGCTGGGAGGCAGAGGTTGCAGTGAGCGAAGATTGTGCCATTGCACTCCAGCCTTGGTGACAAAGTGAAACTCCATCTCAAAAAAAAAAAAAAAAATGTGCTGTTGATACACACTGCAACCTGGATGAATCTGGAGAATCATGCTGAGTGGAAAAGATCAGTCCTAAAAAATTATATACTGAATGATTCCATTTATATAACATTCTAGAAAGGACAAAATTATGGAACTGGAAAACACATTTGTGGTTGCTGGGGCTTAAGGTGAATGTGTTCTCACTGAATTACTGCTTAAACTGCATGTGAATCTACAATCGTCTCAAAATGAAAAGTTTAATTTAAAAAACTGTCATGGAAGAAAACCTACCTGTGAAGCTTACAGCACTATGTCCTTTCCAAATTATCTTCAAAACTATGAGTTGCATTTTGGGGACAGAGTGTTCATCAAGATAAATTTATTAATAGCATCCTATTAATAAATATAATAGCATTGAGCTTGTTTAAAGGAATGGTCTTTTCCAACTGCAAATGCAGTGTCCTTGCTCCTAAACATTTCTTTTAATTCTTTTAAAGTTATTTTTTTTTTTAATTTTATTTTATTTTTGAGGCAGGGTCTCAGTCACCCAGGCTGGAGAGCAGTGGCACGATCATGGCTCCCTGCAGCTTCAACTTCCCGGGCTCAAGCAATCCTCCTGCCTCAGTCTCCCAAGTCACTGGGGCTATAGGCATGCCACCACCTCTGGCTAATTTTTGTACTTTTTGTAGAGACAGGGTTTCACCATGCTGCCCAGGCTGGTCTTGAATTCTTAGGCTCAAACTATCTGCCTGCCTTAGCATCCCAAAGTACTGGTATTATGTGAGCCACTGAACCTGGCCTCCTAAACATTTCTTTAGGCGAATTTTGAAATGATACACTTCCAAATGAGTTGTACCTGACAATGATTGAAACAACCTTTTTTTAATCATAGGGGAGAAAAAAAACAACAGTTATCCTCCAAGCAAGTTAGTTTTAACAGAAAATGTGCAAATATTAAGTAGTGTGCTCTTGGCACGACATTTTACATTAATTCTTCATTTTATGTATGTAGGAATTTGCATACCAGAGTTTTACCCTGGAAGCTTTGCCAGAATTTCCTTCTTGTCTGAGGGCCAAAGTTTCTGGCTGGAATTTTATAACAAAATATGTATTGTTTCCACTGGGGTTTATACCAGAAATAATTAGGTAAAATGGTGGTATAATAAAAACAATGCAGCTTTTGTAAATCATTGTTGCTAAACTTCACAACTTGCAGTGTTTGAAGAACTGAACTAAGTTAGCTGCTGCCAGTTACCAGGAGAAACCATGACTGACATATAAGCGCCCTTATTTGGTTTGATTATCAGTTTTAGAAACCTGTGACCCAAAACACTGTCCATTCTCCACATTTAATATTTTATTTACTATCCTCCCTGGAGTAGATTTGAGGGTTAACAAAATGCTTGCAAAGCACTTTCAGGTGATCAAAGGAAAGTACCTAAGTAACACTCCACTTAGCCAGAATAACAACAAATCAGTTAAAATTAAAAATTTAAATACATATACACGTGCTGCTTAATGACAGACACATTCTGAGAACGTCATCATTAGGTGATTTTGTCATTGTGGGAACATCATAAAGTGCACGTTCGTAAACCTGGACGGCACAGCCTATTCCACACCTAGGCTACATGGTGTGGCCTATTGTTCCCAGACTACAAACCTCTACAGCGGGAGATTATACTGAATATTTTAGGCAATTAGAACACAATGGTAAGTATTTGCATATCTAAACATAGAAAAGTTACAGTAAAAATATGAAGAAATGATAAATTGGCCGGGCATGGTGGCTCACGCCTGTAATCCCAGCATTTTGGGAGGCCGAGGTGGGCAGATCACCTGAGGTCAGGAGTTTGAGACCAGCCTAACCAACATGGAGAAACCCCGTCTCCACTAAAAAAAATAGGAAATTAGCTAGGTGTGGTGGCGCATGCCTGTAATCCCAGCTATTCGGGAGGCTGAGGCAGAAGAATCGCTCGAACCTGGGAGGTGGAGGTGGTGGTGAGCTGAGATCACACCATTGCACTCCAGCCTGGGCAGCAAGAGTGAAACTCCATCTCAAAAAATAAAAATTAAAAAAGATAAATAATGGTCCACCTATCTAGGACACTTACCATGAATGGAGGTTGCAGGACTGGAAGTCACTCTGAGTGAGCCAGTGAATGAGTGAATGTGAAGGCCTCGGACATTCCTGTACACGACTGTAGACTTCATAAGCACAGCACACTTAGGCTACACTAAGTTTATTTTTAAAAGTTCTCTTTTTTCAACAATACATTAACCTTAGCTTACTGCAACTTATTTACTTTATGAACTGTAATTTTTTAAACTGACTCTTGTAATAACAGCTTAAAACACAAACACTGTACAGCTGTACAAAAATATTTTCTTAAGCATTTTTGTTAAAAACTAAGACACACACACGAGCTTACGCCTACACAGGGTCAGGATCATCAATATCACTGTTTTCCCCTCTACGGCTTGTCCCACTGGAAGGTCTTCAGAGGTAATAATATGCATGGAGCTGTCATCTTCGATGATAACAATGCCTTCTTCTGGAATACCGGAAGGACCTGCCTGAAGCTGTTTTACAGGTAACTTTTTTTGAATAAGTAGGAGCATACTCTACAATAACATTAAAAAGTGTAGTACATACATTAAGCAGTAACACAGATGTTTGTTATTATCAAGTATTATGCACTGTATATACGTTTATGTGCTAGACTTTTATATGACTGGCAGTACAGTAGGTTTGCTTACACCAGCATCACACAAGCACGTGAGTAATGCATTGCACTTTGACATTACGACAGCTCTGATCACTGGGGATATGAATTTTCAGCTCCATTATAATCTTATGGGGCCACTCTAGCATATCTATCTAAGAACAAAATGTCATTATACAGCAAGATTGCATATAATTTAAAAATAAATGATATTAAAAAATTGTATAAATGCTCACGCCTGTAATCACAGCCCTTTGGGAGGCTGAGTAGGGCAGATCACGAGGTCAGGAGATCGAGACCATCCTGGCTAACATGGTGAAACCCCGTCTTTACTAAAAATACAAAAAATTAGCCAGGTGTGGTGGCG
>NW_012116188.1:602741-689064 GCF_000951035.1 Colobus angolensis palliatus
AAAAAAAAAAAAAAAATTATAAATACGAAACGTCTTCAGAACAGCTGAATTTTTTAAAAGATTAAGTTTACATTATCTTATGATATTTTACTTTTTTGAAAATTGGTTACCCAAATTTATTGTCTAATTTGGTGCTACTCAAAGTATGGCCCATGGAATGGCAATATCTGCATTGAGAAGCTTCTTAGAAATGAAAACCCTCAGGTGAAACTATTGAATCAGATTCAGAACAACCGAAGAAGAATCCATGAAGGCCCAAGACTCTGGGTTTCAATTCCTCCAGGTGATTTTCATGCATGCTGAAGTTTGAGAATTACTAATACTAGCTCAGCGCTGCTCAAAAGCAATTATATCCCACTGAATATACTGAATTATATCCCACTCCCAAATTAATATGTGTAAGCCCTATTCTCCAAGGGGACATCTGGAGACAAGGTCTTTAGGAACTAATTAAGGTCAAATGAAGAGTGGGGACCTAATCCAACAGGACTATGACCTAATCCAACAGGACTATGGCCTTATAAGGAGAGGAAAAGAGAAAGAAATCTTTCTCTTTCTCTTTCTGCCATGTGAGGGCACAGTCAGAAGGTGACCTGCTGCAAGCCAGGAAGAGGGCCCTCCCCCACCCCTGACCATGTTAGCACCCTGATCTTGAACTTCCAGCCTACAGAAGTGTGAGAAGATAAATTTCTGCTGTCCGAGTCACCCAGTCTATGCTATTTTGTTATGATACCCTGAGCAGATAATTACAGCACATGAGAACCATCTGGGGACCTGGTTAAAACAGACTACTGGCCAGGCGTAGTGGCTCATGCCAGTAATCTCGACACTTTGGGAGGCCGAGGCGGGCAGATCACAAGGTCAAGAGATGGAGACCATCCTGGCCAACATGGAGAAACCCCGTCTCTACTAAAAATACAAAAATTAGCCGGGTGTGGTGGCGGGCACCTGTAGTTCCAGCTGCTCAGGAGGCTGAGGCAGGAGAATCGCTTGAACCTAGGAGGCAGAGGTTGCAGTGAGCCGAGAGCGTGCCACTGCACTCCAGCCTGGCGACAGTGCGAGACTCTGTCTCAAAAAAAAAAAAAAAAAGCAAGAAAAACAAACAAACAAGCAAAACAGATTCTTATATTCTTATTCAGTAAGTCAGGGGAGGGGTGGACCTCCCAGGCATTGCCATTTCCCAGTCTGAGTCCATGAACCAGGAAAATGGCATTGCCTGGGGGATTTTCCATTTCACCTAGAACCAAATTCAAACTGTTCTTTTGACCTTCAAGACCCTACAGATCAGGAGCTCACCATCTCTCTGACTTCATCTTGTCTCTCCCTCTCTCTCACCACACTTCAGCTTTCTACCCTCCTGTCTTCTCCCCAGACAGGCTGGGCTTCCTTTCCTCTTATTCCCGCCTCAGGACCTTGGCACTTGCCTTATCTTCTGCCTCTGCCCCTCGCTGAATGATGGGTTCCTTCTCATCATTCTTGCTCAGCTCCAATATCTTCTCAGACAGAACACAACCACCCTGGATAAAGGGACACGTCTCCTGTCCCTGCTCTGTCACCCCTCCCTCAGCCTTTCCTAGCCTTTGTCTCGATCAGAAAAAATTTGGCACTATTATAAATGGTCTATTATCTGTCTCCTCAATAAGAATGCAGCCTCCACAACAGCAAACTCTTGTCTCTCTTGTTCATCTAAAAATATTTGTTGGTTGAATAAATTAGGTGATAATGTAACTCCTCATAAGGGCGAAATATTGTAATAATAGGAATACTCCATTCCCTCACATGTGGGTAAATGAAGACATCAGATTCATGTGCTGGGTGTTTACTGAAGTCCTTATCTTGCCTGGCCCCTGGTTTTGGGCTCCCTGCTGTTCTCTCCCTTAGCCAATATACTTGGTTGTATCTGAGCCAGGTCTGAGCAGGCGAGAACAGACATCCAGAGCTTCAAGGACATCAATCGCTGGGTCATGACATCAGTTTTGAAACTGGCCAGGGAAGAGTGCCGGGCCCCACTGCAGCCCCTCAATCAGTCTTCCTCCCGCACTGTCATGACTGAAACTTGCCCCAGCTTTTCAACTCAGCACCACGTCTTCCTACCTCTAAGCCAAGCCCCGATTCCAGCGTGTGGGGCTGGTGCTTGGACACACTGTCTGCTTTGTGCTCCTGGCCTCCCATGGGATACTAAATTCTGCCCCCACTGGCTCCTGCCTCAAGAACTACTTGTGGTCCTGCCATGAATGAAAGAATAAATGAATACATTACACAGAAACAAGATGCTGTCAGCTCACACCAACTCACGAGAGCACACGGCACGCATCTCTTTCCAGTTGCACATTCAGTGGCTTCCTTCACAGTGAGAGCTTGCAATACTCCACACTGGGAGTATTTATACCACAGAAATCAGCAAATGCTTCAAACCAGGACTATGCTTCCCCAGAGACCCAGTTGTTAAATATTTACCAGCACCCCACTGGCTGAAGTCTATCTAACATGAAAAAGCTTCTGCTCTCTAGAGGCCTCCTGCTGCTCTGCAGACCGATCTAGAGGAATGTATCACCAGGAGGCCTCCATCCATCCCCCACCACCCAGGCCTGAGTTACCTTGGGCAACTGCCTGCTCAAATTTCTGTTCCTGATTCACGCAACCCAGTTTTTTTGTTTGTTTGTTTGTTTGTTTGGTTCCCAAGTTTTATTCAAGAACTCATACAAAATATTCCGGATAAATGAAATTTAATCCTCATCTTCCTCCTCTTCTTCGTCCTGGTTAATCTGGAAGTAACGTAATTCATAACTCTCTGCTGTTAGCAACTACACGCAACCAGTCACGTAGATTATTCTTCTTCAAATATTTTTTGGTGAGATTTCAAATACCTTTTGGAGAAGGCCACCTCAGATGTCACGGTGATCTTGCTCTTGCTCCTTTCGATGGTCACCACCCCTCCACCAAGGTTCCCAGCTTTTCCGTTCACTTTGATCCTTTCTTGCAAAAACTGCTCAAAATTGGCAGCATCCATGATTCCATCTTCTACAGGGTGAGTGCAATCAAGAGTGAACTTCAGAACCTGCTTCTTTTTTTGCCCACCTTCGCCACAAGCTTTTTCACAGGAGCTATGGCAGCAGCGGAGTTAGAAAGGGCTGCAACCAGTTTATTTAACCGTAGTCCTCGCTCCTTGAATCCCCTCACTGTACACACTTGCCTTAGTTCAGGCTGCCTTCACAAAATACCTTAGACTGGATAATTTATAATAATAGAAATTTATTTTGCACAGTTCAGAGGTTGGGAAGTCCAAGAGCAAGGCCCTGGCAGGTTCAGTGTCTGGAAAGGGCTTGCCTTCTGCTTCCGTGATGAGTTCTCATGTGGCAGAAGATGTGAATGCTGTGTCTGCCTAGACTGAAACAGCAAAAAGGCCAAACAGGCTTCCTTGAGCTTTCTGAGGGCACTAATTCCACTCAAGAGGACAGAGCCCTTATGACCAAATCCTAAAGGCGCCATCTCCTAACACTATTGCATTTGATGGGTTCTTTCTTTCTTTCTTTCTTTCTTTTTTTTTTTGAAATGGGGTCTCACTCTGTTGTCCAGGTTGGAGTGCAGTGGCACAATCACTGTTCACTGCAGACTCAATCTCCCAGGCTCAAGAGATCCTCCCATCTCATCTTCCCAAGTAACTGGGACTACAGGTGCACACCACCATGCCCAGCTAAGTAAAAAAATTTTTAATGCAGACAAAGGTCTCACTATGTTGCCCAGGCTGGTCTTGAATTCCACGCTTTAAGCAATCTTTCCGCCTCGTCCTCCCAAAGCACTGGAATTACAGGTGTGAGCTATTGTGCTTGGCCAGGATCATGTTATAACATAAATTGTGGAGGGACACAAACATTCACACCATAGCAGCACCCCACAGATAACCAGGTCTCATTGGCTTTGAGTCTTGAAAAAGCATCGCAAATTCTGACAAATGTGCTGGGTACTCTACAAGATACTAAGAGAGACACAAAGACCAGCAAAACCCTTAATGCTGAGACATAACACAATATAATTTCAAGGATACAAAAAAGAAAATCATTAGAGTTAATGTTCACTCTTTTTCTTCCAAAATTCTTTTCAAGATACTTTTCTAACTTTTCACAAACCATAAACAGCTTAGATCACTGATATTATCAAAGGTACTGGCATAGGTATGCAGTCTGTTGACCAGAGAAGAGAAAATGTCTCCAGGTGTCAGGAGGGGAGGCCCAAGTATCACATATTAATTACACACCGCTTGGAGACACTCTTTATTCCTGGTCAGTTATATTGAGACCTCTGGTTACCAACTAAGGGAGGGGAAGAGTGATGATCAATAGCATCTAAGGGGCTTTTCGTTTTTGTTTATTTATGTATTTATTTTTGAGACAGGGTCTCGCACTGTTGCCCTGGCTGGAGTGCAGTGGCGCGATCTCAGCTCACTGCAGCCTCAATCTCCCGGGCCCAAGCAATCCTCCCACCTCAGCCTCCCAAGTAGCTGGGACTACAGACACCCACCATGAGCCATGGTGCCCGGCCAAAGGGGCTTTTCAGAACTCTGGGTAAGCCTATCTCCTGGTGGCCACTCCCTTTCTTTGTGAAAAGTTGCTGCTTTAAAATATTGCATTGTTTATTTTACATGCATTTATCTCTTATTTCCACAATTGGATTGTAGGTTCCTTAAAGACAGAGATAGTGGCTTGCATATTTTTTTACTTTTTTCAGGCTTCAGCAATGTTGATAACATTAAAATTAAAATTGTTCTATATGTCAAAAAAGAAAAAATAACTTTAAATACATTTTGGTTTTTTAGAGACAGGGTCTCTGTCACTCAGGCTGGAGTGTAGTATAAATACAATTTAAGGGCAGATGACAACACGTTAAATTTATTTGCAACATATCACATCGATAATATAGTCTCAAGACCTCTTATAAGTAATTGGAAAAAAGAAATGCTACAGGCGAAGAGCAAAAGGTAAAATTTACAAAAACTGTACAAATGGCCAATAAACATTTGAAAGTCTGGTGAGCCCCACAGACGTTACCAAAAAGATGCAGCAATGAGATGCCTTCTTCACCTACTAAATTGATTTCAGTTTTTAAAACATGATTATACCCTTTGTAGCTGATCTTTGGGGCAATAGATACTATCTTACATTTCTAGGAGAAGTATACATCGGTGTGATATTGCTAAAAAAGATAACTTGGAAACAGCATAAATGGGAGACAATAGGAAATCAATTAATTAATTGGATTATGTAACATATACAGAAAGAAATATAATAAAACCATTAAAAATATTGTTACAGAAAAATATTTAATGGCATGGAAAATGAAATGAGCTATTAGTAATAAAGTGTGCTATCAACAAAAAAAAAAATGAGCCATTAATAATAAATAACTGAAGGCCGGGTGCAGTGGCTCATGTCTGTAATCCCAGCAATTTGGGAGGCTCAGGTGGGTGGATCACCTGAGGTCAGGAGTTCGAGACCAGTCTGGCCGACATGGTGAAACTCTGTCTCTGCTAAAAATAGAAAAAAATTAGCCAGGCGTGGTCGTGCATGCCTGTAATCTCAGCTACCTGGGAGGGTGAGGCAGAAGAATTACTTGAACCCAGGAGGTGGAGGTTGCAGTGAGCCGAGATCACGCCACTGCACTCCAGCCTGGGCAACAAGAGAGAAATTCTGTCTCAATAATAATAATAAATAATTGTAGGAAAAAGTACAGTTATGCATTACTTAATGACAGAGACACATTCTGAGAAATGCATTGTTAGAGGATTCCTTCATTGTGCAAATGAAATATGCCGTCTAGGTTTGTGTGTAATAATAATAAATTATGCTATTAATCATAATAAATGAGCTATGAATAATACATAATTGTAGGACAAAATACAATTATACGTTACTTAATGACAGAGACACATTCTGAGAAATGCATTGTTAGAGGATTCCTTCACTGTGCAAATAAAATCTACCATCTAGGTTTGTGTGTACTTAACAAAAACCTAGATAGCAGAGCCTACTGCACACCCAGGCTGTACGGTACAGCCTTTTGTTCCTAGCTTATATACCTGTGGAGCATGCTACAGTACTGAATACTCTAGGCAACTGGAGCACAGTGGCAAGTGTTTGTGTGTCTAAACATATGTAAACACAGAAAGGTAATGCATCACACATTAACGTCACTATGTGATAGGAATTTTTCAGCTCTGTTATGGTCTTATGGAACCACCATCATATATACAGTCCGTTGTTGACCAGAACATTGTCATGCAGGGCATGACTGTATAGAAATATACAGAAATTTCATAAAAGATATATTGCCTTTGTGATCAGAACAAAAGCCAAGTGTTTCATCTTTTTCATGTTTAAAATAAAAACAGGCAGCACACAGTGGCTCACGTCTATAATCCCAGCATTTTGGGAGGCCGAGGTGGGTGGATAGTGAGGTCAGGAGTTTCAAGACCAGCCTGACCAACATGGTGAAACCCTGTCTCTACTAAAAGTAGAAAAATTAGCCAGGCATGGTGGCGCACGCCTGTAATCCCAGCTACTCGGGAGGCTGAGGCAGGAGAATCACTTGAACCCAGGAGGCGGAGATTGTGGTGAGCCAAGATCACGCCACTGGACTCCAGCCTGGGTGACAGAGCAGACTATGTCTCAAAAAAGTAAAATAAAATAAAACAAAATAAAAACAGTGTATTATAACTGTGGATCTTTCATTAGGCCTTTTTTGGAAACAGAAAATAACAAAGTCTCCTCTTTCAGTACTGTCATATTAATTAGGAACAATTCTTCAGGCAATGAGTGGCAATTTTCTTTGGCGACTTACATCAATAGGCAGATAAACTATACTACCTGCCAGAAGATGAAAATATGCCTTTGACCAAGGAGGCAAGCTCTCAGTCATGGTGACATGGCAGTCATAAAAGTACCCATTAGAGTCTGACAGTCTTTGGCCTTGGATTTAGTTACAGAAAACATCCTCTGGGGAGTTGAGTAAAGGGTCTTAGGTCAGGGAAGGGAAAATGTGCACAGGAAAAGGGAAAGGTGGAGTCATGTGGCTATCAGCGTGGCCCCTGCCGCCTACATGAGAGCTGACATTCTCTGTCCTCTGCACCTCTACATGAGGAAGGCAAGCACTGAAGACCTCAAGCAGCACCAGTCACTGGGAGCGGCTTTCTAGAAAGTTCTTATGCTCATTGTACACGACCCTGCTTGGAAAGATGCTTCCTTGGGCAGCCAGACTGTAACTGACATTATGTGTTTCTGTGCTGCCAACTCGAGAGCTCAGCCTGTGTTCAGCAGCAAGATCTGGAGCGTGTTGAGTCCATGCGGTCCCAGCTTCCTCGGCACAGCTGCCCAAGGATGCTGGAAGGGCTGAGAGGGTGCTTTCATGTTGGTTTAGATTCTTACTTGCTCAGAGCCTGGAAGCATGAGTTTAGCTACATTCCTGAAAGCACTGACATCTTTTTCCCAGCCCCACCTAATAAGAGAGCCCATCTGCCTTTCTCCCCACCCAAAGTCCCCTTCCCCTGCACACCAGAGACTGAGTCTGGACTCTAACTTTATGATGTTTCTCCATAGAGCTGCAGGGTCTGCACCTGGTAATCTGCTCATTTTAATCTGCCTAACCACCTACTTAACCAAACTGAGGATGCCTCAGTTCATCTGAGAGGCTAAACTGAAGTGTGTGCGGAAACCAGGCATGTGCATGTCCGTCCTCAAAGTCCAACAACATCTTGTTAAGCCACATCCCAGGACCTGAAATTAAGCTGAAAAAATCTCTAGGACCAAATGCCAAATGTGGAAAACAGCCTCATTCTCCTGCATTGTGTGCTATGCACCTTCTGGTGATGGGAGCAGTCAGAGTCCACAGTGAAAACTGCTCTGCCTCAGTGCTACTGATGTGGGGAAATTTAAGACTTGTGGGGAAGGCTAAGGCAGGAGGACTGCTTGAGGCCAGGAGTTCAAGACCAGCCTGAGCAACATAGCGAGTCCCCATATCTACAAACAAAATAATAAGTTGGCTGGGCATGGTGGTGGGGGCCTGTGGTCTCAGCTACTCAGGGCACTGAGGCTAGAGGATTGCTTGAGCCCAGGAGTTCAAGGCTGCAGTGAGCCATGATGGTAGCACTGTACTCTGCCTGGGTGGAAATTTAATTAACAACTAAAGAAAACAAAATAAAATACTGAGGGTCTAGACGGACCACCGGCATGTTTTTTTCCTACTTCCCTCCAAATGTTGGCACCTTCCTCCTTCTATCCCTGACGATATGATGCAGCCTTTCACCTGCAGAACCCTACTAACTGTGTGCTCATCACCTTTCAGAGTGGCTCTGTCCACAGGCGGCTCTGATGGTTTGAAAGGGCACCCCTCTGTTTAACTGAAATCTGGCTTTCCAAATCTCACCCACTGCTTCTAGCTCTGCCTTCCTGGAAGACTAAAAGGCAGAAAATCAAATTTCCATTCATGGTATTAATTATAATATTGGTGTAGCTTTAGAGGTAGGCAAAGGTAAGAAAATACAGAAGTGATAGAGCAATTGCAAGATGACCCACTGAAAATCCTTATCAAGCTGTTTGGAGGCAAATGCTCACAGCTGATAAATGACTGGGAGGTGGTCATGAGAACTGGGCATTGACCATAAGGTAAAGAATTGAAAACCTCACTAGTCATGAGAAAGATGTAAATTAAAACCACAAGGAGCTATCACCTCACATCAGTCAGAATGGCTACTATTAAAAAGTCAAAAAATGACAGATGTTGCTGAGGTTTTGGAGGCAAGGGAATGTGTATACACTGTTGGTGGGAATGTAAATTAGTTACCCCTGTAGAAAGCAGTTTGGATATTTCTAAAAGAACTAAAAACCAAATAATAAATTATTCATTTATTATCATTCAATCCAGCAATCTCAGGAAAATAAATTGTTCTATCAAAAAGACACACGCACACATATGTTCATTGCAGCACTATTGACAATAGCAAAGACATGGAATCAACTTAGGTGCCCATCAATGGTGGACTGAATAAAGAAAATGTGGTATATATACACCATGGAATACTACGCAGCCATAAAAACGAATAAAATCATGTCCTTTGCAGCAACATGGATGCAGCTAGAGGCCATAATCCTAAGTGAATTAACACAGAAACAGAAAAATAAATACAGCATGTTCTCACTTAAAAGTGGAAGATAAATCTTAGGTTCACACAAAGATAAATATGGGAACTCCACAAGGAGGGGGTGGGGGACAAGGGCTGAAAAACTTCCTATGGGGTACTGGGCTCGCTATCCGGGGACGGGATCAATAAAAGCCCAAACCTCAGTGTCACACAATAGGCCCACATCACAAACCTGCACATGTACCCCTGAATTTAAATTAAAATGGCAATTGCTTACAATACTCTAAGCAAGTTGCATTGCTTTGCTCAGCAGCCACTCCTTAGGATGGAAAGGCACATAAAAAATTCATTAGTATAAATATTGTTTTCAGATTTTTTCCTCTCAAACAGTAGAAACATTATGGCTTATAAATGTTAACATGACTAATGAACTATTACAAGGAGGTATGTATGTCACTGCCTCACATTTACTGCCTCAAAGTTATTTCTAAAAATAAATGTGAACAGACGGGATACTTATCCACATTGACTTCATCTTACACTTCTTATAGGTACGGAGGGAAAACAATAGAGAAAAACCCACAAATGCTAGAGAAAGCTGCATTTCTACCCGGAGAAAACGTAGCCATCAACTGGGTGAGAGCAATACAGTTCGGTTCCTTCTTTCTTTGATAACCTTTGCTAAAGGTCAAGGTAATCATTTCTGTATTTCTCACTAGTCTTCAAAACAAAATTATACAGGGGCCAAGGAAGCTCTAGCCGTGACTGGTCTCTTTATTTCCAGGGCTTATGACTCCAGTTCCTTAGAAAATTCAAGAGAAGAATGGAAGCAAATAAGTAGGTGTCATGGTTAATACTGAGTGTCAACTTGATGGGATTGAAGGATGCAAAGTGTTGTTCCTGGGTGTGTGTGTGAGGGTGTTGCCAAAGGAGATTAACATTTGAGTCAGCTGACTGGGAAAGGCAGACCCACCCTCAACCTGGGTGGGTACAATCTAATCAGCTGCCAGTGTGGCTAGGATAAAAGCGGGCAGAAGAACGTGGAAAGACTAGACTGGTTTAGTCTTCCAGCCTCCATCTTTCTCCCCGGCTGGATGCTTTCTGCCCTAGAACATCGGACTCCAAGTTCTTCAGCTCTGGGGCTCGGCCTGGCTTCCTTGCTCCTCAGCTTGCAGACGGCCTGTTGTGGGACCTCACCTTGTGACTGTGTGGGTCAATACTCTCTAATAAGCTCCGCTTTATATATACATTTATCCTATTAGTTCTGTCCCTCTGGAGAACCCTAATACAGTAGGGTAGATCCTGGCTTCTCTTTGGCTGCATTTTCAAGGTTCAAAAGGTAGCTGAAAGAAAATTAACCTCTTTAAGGAAACGAAAAGGCTCAGAGGCTTCTTTGAGGTTGACTAGTAGAAGACATTCTAGCTGCACTCACATTTTTGTTACAACCCATGTAAACCATAAATGAAGTTCTTCTAATCCAATATTTTGTGGTGAAATCATTTATCCAGCCTTAGCAGGGGCATGAAGCCTTCAGGGCTAGAAAGTTGTTTATTGTTATCTTGGCAGCTTCGTTATTACATCTGCAAACTTTGGAGCTTAGTGTTTGTATGCAAATAGCCCCATCATTCCATTTTTTTTTTCTTTTTTCCCTTTAACAACTTTGCAAGCTCTTTAAGGATACACAGTCGACTATAGACGCCTGTGTGCCCGGGGCCAGAATAGTGCTCCCCACAGAGTGGACAATCAATAAATATGTGTTGAGTGAACAAATTCTTGAGGAAGGGAGCATTTACACAATGAAGTTATGGGAAGGGAGATCTACAAATACTTTCAAATGAAATGTGTACTTGCAAATTCTTCTTCAGTGAACAAACATGTACAAGGCCACAGTGCTCCCAAGACCTACAGCTCCCAGGGACCTCATTCTCATAGACTATAAATGATTAGCCCTCTTTTCTTTCTTTCTTTCTTTTTTTTTAAATCTTGATGGGTTTAAGTGAGAAGAAAATGGAGAATTGTTTTCATTTCTCAGTAGAGAAGTCCTTCGGCCACTGCAACTGTAACAACAACGCACTCAAGTTGCTCAATCTATGCCTTTGTTTCATGAAATATCAAAGCAAATGTCTGGTTTTAGAGATGTGTAGGGCTTAATTAGAAAGCAAGATGATCCCTGAAGATCCAGAAATTATTGACCCTGCCAGAGCACAGTATATTCACTGGGCAACCATTGTCAATACTTGAAAATGCACACAGGCAGAAAATATTTAAGGGAATAAGGCTTCCATGCCATTTATCCTGGAGACATGATTTCAGCAAGTTTCTTTTAGAGTCAACACAAAGAGGCAATGGAAACAATGGAGGACAGAATCAATGCAAGATAGTGTCTCCAAGTCTCACTTCTCCTGTTCGGGAAGTGAGAATCGCAACCTGTAGGAACACGGCCTCAACCAGGCCGCATGGACGGATTGAAACAAAGCACAACAGACCCATCTGAGGAAAGGTGAGTGGCCACATGCAGAGACTCTCCAAAAATGAGCCTTGCTTAGCAAGGGATACAAATAGCATAGGCAAGCCTGAGTCTCCTCTTACCCAGATAAAAAAAGCATCCCAGTAAGAGGTGATTATGTAGACATTCAGGCTTGCCTATGCTATTTGTGTCTTTTCTGCATGTGGCCACTTACCTTTCCTAAGATGGATCTGTTATGCTTTGTTTCAATCCATCCATGCAGCCTGATTGAGGTTGTGTTCCTCAGATAAAATAAGCATCCCAGGGCTAGGTGTGGTGGCTCATGCCTATAATCCCAGCGCTTTGGGAGGCCAAGGCGGGTGGATCACCTGAGGTCAGGAGTGTGAGACCAGCCTGGCCAACATGGTGAAACCCAGTCTCTACAAAAATACAAAAGTTAGCTGGGCATGGTGGTGGGCACCTGTAATCCCAGCTACTTGGGAGGCTGAGGTAGCAGAATCGCTTGAACCCGGAGGTGGAATTTGCAGTGAGCCAAGATTGCAAGATTGCGCCATTGCCCTCCTGCCTGAGTAACAGAGAGAGACTCAGTCTCAAAAAAAAAAAAAGAAAAGAAAAGAAAAGAAAAGCATCCCAGCCCTCATGCATGCTTCTTAAAACCACCATGAATATGGACACTTCATCCAAAGAAAAGAAATTATAACACACGAAAAACCACATGAAAGTCACTCACAGAGAAAACAAGTATCTTTGAGATTAAACAAGAAGAGAATGCAAAGAACGTAGTAGGAACATGAAATGGAATCGTTTTACCAAAACGATAGAATAATGGCTTTGAAGAGTTTTATAACAAACTGCAAGACATTTTCCTCTTTCTAGTTAGGGGCTTGTCAAAGTATCTGATAAGAACTTCCTGGCATTTCAACTGAAGAATTCCCCCAAGTTACTAAAGCCAGGACCTTCTCGTGAGACAGTCTTCACCAAACACTCCACATAAACCACGCAGAACACACAAGTGCAAAGGGAAGTGAAGTCAATGTACTTTTTAGAAATGGACATATGCTGATCAGTCAATTTCTATTTCAACAAACCTCTTATGCTTAGATTCAGAGTAAGAAATGTCAATATGAATGGTCCCACTTTTGTATCTGATTACACGACAAAGCCAGCAATATATTTAGAATCTTAGGCTTCTAAAGCTGAAAGGGAACTTAGAAGGCAACTCAGGCATTGTTGCAAAGAGTTTTGCTTTAATTTTCAAATTCTGCAGAGTACAGAATGGCTTCAGTTGTTTGTCCAGGAATACAGTCTGCAGTTCTCCAGTTCAAGCCCTTCCCACCACAAGGCAGCAGGCCTTTCTGGTATGCTTGTGTCACCCCAGCTGCAGATTGCTCCATCTTATGAAGCAGCTTGAGAAAGTAATCTATCATATTTGCAAGCTCACTAAATCAAGAAATAAATCAACCTATGGAAAGGCAGAGAAGTGGGTCTCAATGTGTGTGAAACCTTTGTTTTCTTAAGTCCAACAATACGATAAAAACCAAGTATGGTGGTAATCATTCAAGAATGAAGGTTGAAAAAAAAAAAAAAAAAGAATGAAGGCTGATGAGAGATGGTTTCCCAGAACTGCCTTTGTTGAGATTTTCTTTCTCCTCAGTTCCCTTCGTACTTTTTAGATCCTTTTGTGAAATAAAGATTTTCCACAATGGCTTAACATTGAGGTTTCTGTATCTGAAAATCATAGGAACTTTTTTCTTCAAAGTATTTGAACATTTATTTCAGATTGGATCTTTCCATGTGCTGTACACCAGAAGGGAGGGGGTGGTGGAAATAAATGGAAATATTGAAGAAGCACGGGAAATAATTGATAAATCGAGATTGTGGGAAGATAGAAGGACAAAGCATCGAAACACAAATGGTAGCAATTCCACTCCTATGTCTGTACCCAAGGAACGAAAGACTGGTACTCACAGGAATGCAAACAGATGAACGCAGCATCATTCGCGATAAGCAAAAGGTGGGAACAGCCAAATGTCCATTGATGGATGAATGAATAAAGCAATGATGGTGCAGTACACGGTTTCTTTTCCGGCATTTGTTAAAAATCGGATAATCGGTTGCTTGTTTAGCTGAATCTCCCCATAGCCCACAGGATTCTTGAGGGCAATACCTTAACTACTTTAATTATCAACTACTTACTCAACACTGAACACATATGGGTACTCACTGACATTGTGTTAGTTCCTTTGATGATTGTAGTCATTCCTATTTCACAAATCAACAGGAGAGAGAGAAAAAAGCATTCCTTGGGCCGGGTGCATTGGCTCACACCTATAATCCAAGCACTTTGGGAGACTGGGGCAAGAGGATTGCTTGAGTCAGGAGTTTGAGACCAGCCTGGCCAATATGGTGAAACTCCGTCTCTACTAAAAGAAAGTACAAAAATTAGCCAGGTGTGGTGACATGCACCTGTAATTCCAGCTACTCAGGAGGCTGAGGCAGGAGAATCGCTTGAACTCAGTAGGCGAAGGTTGCAGCGAACTGAGATCGAGCCACTGCACTCCAGCCTGGACAGCAGAGCAAGACTCTCTCTGAAAAAAATAAATAAATAAATAAAAAAGCATTCCTTGGTGTGGAAAGGTAGCAAAGAGGGCAGTCAAAGGAATTAACCAGAAAGTATGAGGAAGGGGGAAGATTAAGGGGATATGTACAGAGAGATGGGAAAAGGTAGAATTAATCAAAAGCTGAGTGATAAAGACAGAGGAAAGGTCAGCTGACCCTCCAATCAGCATCCGCCTACTCCCTGCCTGAACGCTGAGGGGTCCTCCCCTGGGAACCTTGTGGACAGCAGAAGAGCTCTCCCTGACCCGGCCTGGGGGCCTTGATCACTTTCATGCCCTCAGTTGCAATTTCCCATTTTTCTCTACAGAAGGGCTCTCATAGGCCTCTTGACTTTTTCCCTCTGCCTGGAAATTCCCCCGCTCACTTTGCCCTTGGCCAGCTCATAAGATTCCTCCATCTCTTGGCACCCACACTGACCCTCCATGAAGCCCCACTGGTCCTCCCCAGGACACACTTAGGGTCTCTCCCGGGCCGGATCCAAGTTGTATAAGGTCTGAAGTATGAAAGAAAAGAATCCAAAATTACAAAGGAAAAATTAGGCATGAAAGCGAACATTTATCTAGAATGAGTATAAAATCATAACATATCACAATAACATCTGACAAATTCCACAGCTATTACAAAATCCACAGAAATAGTGACTGCCTCATATACCTCTATAATAGTTCTCTTTCCTCTACATTTTTGCTGCAAACCCTGATCTCTTCTTCATAAAACAATTTTCTACCTTTTATTTTCTATACAGAGGATAAAAAAAGATCCATTCTCTTTGCTCTAATAGTTTATGGTGATTTGCTTTAGCTTATAGACTGTTTGAAAACATGTCTTCCAGCTTCAAACTCAGTAGTGATGCCGTATAAGAGTTGAAGACTGGGCTGGGTGCAGTGGCTCACGCCTGTAATCCCAGCACTTTGGGAGGCTGAGGTGGGCTGATCACTTGAGGCCAGGAGTTCGAGATCAGCCTGGCCAACATAGAGAAATCCCGTCTCTACTAAAAATACAAAAATTAGCCGGGCGTGGTGGCAGGTACCTGTAATCTCAGCTACTTGGGGGAGGCTGAGGCAGGAGAATGGCTTGAACCCAGGAGGCAGAGGCTGCAGTGAGCCGAGATCGTGCCATTGCACTCCAGCCTGGGGGACAAGAGCAAGACTTCATCTCAAAAAAAAAAAAAAAAGAGTTGAAGACTGCTCCCACATCTGCAGAAGCCTCTCTCAAGTTTTCCCACAACCAAACCCTCTGCTTACAAAGTGACAAGTCTGATAATTTGAAGGACATTCCACAGACTAGTTTCTGGCTTCATCCATCTAAATCATATTTCTCCTCCATTGTTCACCTAGCTCTGGTGCCCAGAGCTAGAAGACGTATTTAAATTGTGGTATAGCCTCTGATCATGAAGCTTTATGTCACATTGCTGAGTCAGAAAGGTGAGTGATAGGAGTATTTCTGGAAGCTGCTCCTATACAGGGAAGCCTGACAACAGCTTAACTATGAACCCATAAAAATATCTCACTAAACCCAGGGGCCAGGCACGATGGCTCATGCCTGTATTCTCAGCACTTTGCGAGGCCGAAGTGGGCCAGTCTTCTGAGGTCGGGAGTTCGAGACCAGCCTGACCAACATGGAGAAACCCCGTCTCTACTAAAAATACAAAATTAGCCGGGTGTGGTGGCACATGCCTGTAATCCTAGCTACTCAGGAGGCTGAGGCAGGAGAATTGCTTGAACTCGGGAGGCAGAGGTTGCGGTGAGCTAAGATCACATCATTGTACTCCAGCCTGGGCAACAAGAGCAAAACTCCATCTAAAAAAAAAAACCTCGCTAAACCCAAACAAATTCTATCCCCAACTCAACCCTACCTAAGCCAGTTCCAAAGACACCTTCTCCTGCTTCCATGCCCCCCAATAGCAGGAGGATATGACAGTAAATGTTAGTGTAGAAGACAAGTGTAATCTTAACTGATTCCTTCAAAATGGGTTACTCCTGTAAATTTTATAAAAATCTGTGACCACAGGCCAGGGATGGTGGCTAAGACCTACAATTCCAGCAGTTTGGGAGGCTGAGGAGGAAGGATTACTTGAGGCCAGGAGTTTGAGACCAGTCTTGGCAACACAGCAAAACACAGTCTGTACAAAAAATACAAAACTTAGCCAGGAATGATGGTGTGCGCCTGTTATCCCAGCTACTCAGGAGGCTGAAACGAGAGGATCGCTTGACCCCAGGAGTTTCAGGCTGCAGTGAGCTGTGATCGCCACTGCACTCCAGCCTGGGTGACAGACCTAGATCCTGTGTCTGAAAAAAATATGTATATGTGTGTGTGTGTGTGTGTGTGTATGTTATATGCACACGTATATGGCCTCAGAAGGAACCCATGCAAATGAGGAGGCCCTGAAGTTCTGGCCTTCATAGCTTCAAGATCAATATGCCTTGGGTTCCTTTCCTGCTCCTCGCCATGCTCCTGGGCATACTTTTGTTATGACACAGTCACTGTGTAATTATAATCACTTGTTTGTTTCCTCACAGAGTTGTGACCCCATGAAGGCAGGAACCCTATTTATTCTATTGGTATCTCCAGCATCTAGCAAGATGCCTTGTGCACAGCAGTTAACCGATAAAAAGTGGTTGAATGAATGAATGAAGTACATTCGTACTGAAGGTCAAGGTGTGTGATCCCAGAATCTCTCTCCACGATGGCCACCAGGAGGAGCTGTTGGGTGGCTCTGGATGGTTGGTGGGTGGGGTGGGGGAGAAAGGGGTAGAGAGAGAGTATGCAATTGGTAATTCTTCAACAGGATACTTAAAATCAGGTTTTTGTAGCTCTGGACACAAGAAAGGCAACATGGGCCTTGTACCATCAAGCAAAGCAAGTCAAGAAATGGAAGTTGGAAAAAAAAGAAAAAAGAAAAAACAATCATCTCTGCTTTGGGGAATCACTGAATTGGTAAACCACCCCCATTTTCAACTTTTCTATGGCCTGAGCCTTTGATGACGGCTAACATCAAATTGGGAGTATTCTGGAAACACCACGCCCAGGTCTGCGCCTTATATTTATAGAGCTTTTAGCACAAAGGCATTTTCTTCAAAGCACTTTAAGAGCTGGGCACGCCCTGTCACACACATGAGCTCCATGAAAGGAATTGCAACTTCACAGCAGCCCCAAGGCCTGAGCTGGCAAACAGGAATGCTTTGGAATCCACTCCCTGGCCACAGGCGAGCAGCCCAGTTTGAAACTAGCGGGAAGAATGACATCAGGTGGGACCAGCCAAATCCCTGCTGAGGGGCCCGACCTGTATTTCTGGAAGGAAACCTTCATCTTGATGATCATTGACCATGCACTAGACACATACTTTATCTCCTTTAATCCGAACATTACCCCTATTGTGCAAATGAAGAAACTCTGTGGCAAAGAGAAGCAAAATAACGGACTTCAGGATGATCACCAGTAAGAGCCAAAGCCAAGGTTGAAGCTCATCCCTCTCTACAATCATGTGTCTTTTGCTGCCGTCCTAATACATGACCTAAATGTATCAGAGAGAGAGGCTGACTTTAAGATCAAATGAGCCCAACATGGTTCTGGGTAGACTGTACTGCCTGCTTGACTTTGAGACCACCATGATGGCCTCAGCGTAATTGAAAAGCAGGCCCAAGTCCAGGAGTGGTGACTCACACCTGTAGTCCCAGCACTTTGGGAGGCCAAGGTGGAAGGGTGGCTTCAGCCCAGAAGTTCAAGACCAGCCTGGGCAACACAACTCTTTCTCTATTAAAAATACAAAAACTAGCTGGGCGTTGTGGCACATGCCTATAATCCCAGCTACTTGAGAGGCTAAGGTGGGAGGATCACCCGAACCTGGGGGGATCAAGGCTGCGGTGAGCCACGATCATGCCACTGCACTCCAGTCTGCAAAAACAGAGTGAGACCCTATCTCAGAAAAAAAACAAACAATCAAACTAAACAACAACAACACAACAACAACAAAAAAGCAGGGCCAAAATAAGAAGGTCATCAAAGTCCACATTTTAGTCCATCAGTCAAGCCTTCTGGGTCCCCCATGAATCCCTGTTCTGGCTGTGGAGGGGATGATACGTATCATGTGTTGTCACAGCCAACCACAGCAAGAAGGGCTCCAATTCCTTGTTGTCATTTTCCCCAGCTTCAGTCCCCTCACTGAGAAAAACCAAGGCAAATTGCTTCCAAGAGGCCAGCCCAACAGGATAGCACTAACTCCCCTAGTTATAAATGTCTCACACCCAGAAAGCCTCTTGTACACATTGGGATTCTGGAAAAATGTTAAAACACCACATACCATCTCTTTACCTGGAACACAAGAGTGTCCAAGTCAGGGCATTCATGGTGCCTCCAGAGCAGTCTCCAATATCATGTATAGTTCCCAAGACAATTCCATTTACCATGGAAACCTCAGTCATCTTCTTCCAATAACTCCTCTTAGAAAGAGCACAGATTCAAGTTCCAACTCTGCCTCCTACTAGCTGTCTGACCTGGGCGAGTTTCTTAACTTTGTCATCTGTAAAGTTGAGATAATATTGCTTACCTCACAGATGGTTATGCAAATGATGAAACAAATGACAGAAAGGTTAGGTCTGTCAGATGATAATGATATTTAAATCTGTTTTTACTACTCTTAGTGACATTATCTTGGGCCACCTCTCTAGTCTTGCATCAGTGATTTGTCTTTTGTTTTTGTTGCTGCTTTTTGGAGACAGAGTCTTGCTCGGTTGCCCAGTCTGGAGTGCAGTGACATGCTCACTGCCCACTGCAGCCTCAACCACCCAGGCTCAAGTGATCCTCCTCTTTCAGCCTCTCAGGTAGCTGGACTGCAGGCATGCACCACCACGCCCAGCTAATTTCTGTAGAGAAAAAGTTTTGTCAAGTTGCCCAGGCTGGTCATGAACTCCTGAGCTCAAGTGATCTGCCCACCTCAGCCCTCCAAAGTGCTGGGATTACAGGTATGAGCCACCGTGCCCGGCCCCTGATATGCCTTTATTTAGCACCTAATGTGTATGGACTCTGTCTCTGAACTTACAGTACAGTCAGAGACATCGAGGAACAGGTTAGTATGAGACTGTGTGTATGAAATAAAAAGAATTGGAAAACAGGAAGACCAGATAAATAAAATAGAAGGAAAGTTCCACTAGAGAGGTGACACTTTAGCTGGGCTTCCAGGTGTAGTATTTCAGTAGGATAAACTCACCAGACTAGGGAAGAAGGTGTATGTTGGGAATTGCCGGGAGGCTTCAGGCCTGATGAGTTCTTACTTCAGAAGATGGGGACTTTTGTTCATTCAGAGTGAAACGGCCAGTGAGCATTTATAAAGTGTTGACCACTACTGATTTGTAGTGTTTGGTGATACCTGTGGTGTTCATACTTCTACCACAGCTGATTTCCACCAATAAAGCTGAAAGCAGGCAGGGCATGGTGGCTCACACCAGTAATCCCAGTGCTTTGGGAGGCCGAGGTGGGAGGACTGCTTGAGCCCGGGAGTTCAAGACCAGACTGGGCAACATAGTGAGATCCCATTTCTACAAAATCCAAAATAAAAAGTAATCAGGCATGGTGGCATGCACCTGTGGTGCTAGCTACCTGAGAGGCTGAGGCGTGAGGATCACTTGAGCCCAGGAGTTTGAGGCTGCAGTGAGCCGTGATTGTACCACTGTACTCTAACAGCCTGGAGAGAGAGCAAGACCTTATCTCCAAAAAAATAAGTGAATAAATAAAAAGAATGAAAGCAGAGCTGGGGAGAGATGTTCAGCAGCCTGGCATTGCACAGTATTCCCACCATGTGAATACAATACAGATCAATGGCCTCTATAAAGTGGAGTAAAATCAGGAAGTGTTGACTTCTAAATATCTATTACTTTGGTTTTTAACATAATTTAGTAATAAGTTTATATTGTTTAATTTTTAGTAATGGATGCATTTAACAACTGACTTGCAGAATTCCTGGAAACTTCACATTCGGCGCAGGTGATGTAATGAGCTGGCTCTGGCACACCACTGAGGCAGCTGTGAAAATCCAGGAAAGAGATGCTCATGGCATGCACCAGGGTGTGAGTTGGGAGGTGATCAAAAAAGGAAGGATTTGGGATATATGTGTGTCTGTGTGTCTGTGTGTCTGTGTGTGTGTGTGTGTGTGTGTTTTGAGACAGAGTCTTGCTCTGTTGTTTGGCTGGAGTGCAGTGGCACGATCTCGGCTCACTGCAACCTCTGCCTCCCAGGTTCAAGCAATTCTCGTGCCTCAGCCTCCTGAGTAGCTGGGATTACAGGCGCCGGCCACCTCGCCTGTCTAATTTTTGCATTTTTAGTAAAGAAAGGATTTTGTTATGTTGGCCAGGCTGGTCTCAAACTCCTGACCCCAAGTGATCCACCCACCTCGGCCTCCCAAATCGATGGGATTACAGGTGTGAGCCACCATGCCCGGCTGGATTTTGGATATATTATGAAGATAGAGCAGGGAGGATTTGCTGGCAGCCTGCATATGGGATGGGGAGGAGGAGAGAACTCAAAGGTGACTCACGGGATCTTATTTGTCTCACTCCCTGCCTCGGCTCCCCAGGTCTTGTGGGGAACAAGTTTCTCTTTTCCTTCATGTGTGTCAAATCCTCCTTCTTCCTAAAATTAGCTCCAGCTCTACACTACAGGAGGCTTTGTGTCTTTTTCCTTTACACAGGAAGGGTTTTGAAAAAATTCCTGCTTTCCACCAAGGCATGTTTCTAAAACTATTATTTTATTTGTGTAAAACAACATCCTTATTTTATTTAAATATATATGGGAGAAGAAAAAGAGAGAGAGATGTGAGAGGAAGGAAAGTGAAGGGGAAAAGGAGAAGTAAGAAGAAGAAGGGGGAGAGAATAAGGAAGGAGAAAGGAGGAAAAGGAGGAAGGGGAGGAGGATGAAGAGGAAAGGAAAGAAGAGGAGAAAAGGAAGAGGAGGAGGAAAAGCATGCTGGAATGGAGGGAAAGCAGGCATTCCCCGGAGGCCCAGGACAGCAGCCAGGATGTATAAGCTCCAAGCCAAGAATGGGCCCTTTCACACTGGGCTCTATATTCTCATACATAATTTAAATTCATTACAACAAGGATGTATTGGTATTTGAATAATAAAAATCTATGGCCGGGCATGTGGCTCACACCTGTAATCCCTTGAGGTCAGGAGTTTGAGACCAGCCTGGGCAACATGGAGAAACCCCATCTCTCCTAAAAATATAAAAAATTAGACAGGTGTGGCGGAGGGTACCTATAGTCCCAGCTACTTGGGAGACTGAGGCACGAGAATTTCTTGAACCTGGGAGGCGGAGGTTGTAGTGAGCCGAGATCATGCCACTGCACTCACTGCACTCCAGTCTGAGCAACAGAGCAAGACTCTGTCTGAAATTAAAAAAAAAAAAAAAAAAAAAACTAAACTAAACTAAAGAAAGAGAGGGTGTCAAAAATAAAATATATGGTCACTACATTCAGCTTTAAAGGAGGGAGAGATAAAGTCCTCTGAGGAGGAGGAGGGCCTGGCAGTGAAAGACGGGTCAGCAATGGTCCCTGAGCAGGCAGCATGGTGTCAGGTGTCAGGCATGGGACAGGAAGTCAGAAGACCCAAGTTCTACTCCAAAAGTCTCCTAGGCTGGAGAAACCCTTTAACAGTTTCTGCTTTGGGTGAGGAAATGCTCCTATGTAAAGTGGAAATAAAAAATGCCACTTATAGCAGGGAATGGTGTCGTGTACCTATAGTCCCAGCACTTTGGGAGGCTGATGTGGGAGGATCACTTGAGCTCAGGAGTTTGAGACCAGCCTGGAAAACAGAGTAAGACCATGTCAAAAATAAACAAACAACAACAACAACAACAAAAAACACTTTCATGCCTCAGGTCATTGTATTGTGATGAGGATCACACGAGAGGACAAAAATAAAAATTATGGAAGTCTTTGGAGAAGGATTATGCACTTTACACACACGAGCTTTTACAGTGAATTGCTTGGGAGGTTGCCAAGAATTCGTACAAAGAAACATGAACATCTTTTAAGGAAAATCCCAATGATAGTTCTTCATGTAATAGGGGTAGGACCGTTCCTCAGACTGGATGGGATCACCTAGACACATCAGTGGCCTTTGAGTAAGTCTTGAATCGATGTGATCTTTAGTCATTCTGACTCAGCGGACTTGACTTGGTACTTGACACACCTGATGGAAAATAATTAGAGGAGATTTATCCATGGTCTAACGGAGAAAAGGAAGCTAAAATGATCATTTGAAGCTGGAAAACATTGATCGGCTTCCTCTCCCTTTTCAAAGGCTCCTCCCCGGAGCTTACTTCTTGGAGGACTGGATGGCAGGTGGAGATGGTGAATGGGGTCCTGGCCCACCTGGCAGAGCACTTAAATGGTTAGGGAGCATCGGCCCCCTTTGCTGGAGTCAGCGGAGTGTCCTTCAGCTCTCAGCGCTGCTGTGGGCTTTGAGCGGCCATGTGGCTCTCAGACGAGACATCTATTGACAACCTCAAAGGGCTCCTGCACTGATCAATAACAGCCTGCCTCCCCTGCCTTCAGCTAAAAGCTAAAGAGACGGGCTGGTGCATATATGATCACTAGAATTTAATTATATATCACATTGATTTTTAATTAGAACTGTAGTGAGGACCTCATCTAAAAAAAATGTATATTCCAACAGGCAAATGGGTTTTACTCAATTTATCAAATAACTTGAAGTGCACTGCTCCTTCTCACTTTTAAGCCTCTTGATGAGAAGGAAACCTGCTACGCAAACTCTGCCACGAGGTGAAGACCTTGAAACCTGCTAGCACGTCTCGAAAATTTTTATTCAAGTTCTGTATTTTGGCATGTAAGCCAGACACCTGGAGAAGCAATGACAAGGGGCTTCCATGTTATTTATAACTAAGTCCGATTAACACTGGAAAAGCTCCCATTGGCTCTGATCCTGTCTAATCTCTTTGAGAAGTAGGTCCAGTGACATAGTCTTGCTCTACAATCAGGTCTAGCACCACGGCTTGCCTCATTTGACCCCTGTTTTCTAGCAGAGCTAGGATGCCTCAAAGCTCCCCACGCACCTTCATTTGATTTTTCAAGGCTGCAAGGCAAGAGCTTTGCAAGCTGGAGGTAGACCACAGACCCAGAGCCACAACTTCATCCTTCAAAAAGACCCTATTGGTGCTCACACTTGCAGAGAGGGCCTGAGAGACACGGGCGTTGTCCTCCAGAATCTCCAGGTTTCTCTTCAAAGTTGCTCTGGGACCTAATGGAGTCACACAAGCTGGCTAGTTGCTCACTGTGCAAGGAAGAGGAGGCTCAGATGTCAGCACCAGTCAGTACTGCTGACCAAGGCACATCCAGTCACACAGTGTGGCCAGGATTCCCTCCAGCAAGGAGCCTAATGAATGTGATCTATAGTCGCAAGAATATTAGTGTCACCTACATCCCAGGCACTGCGCTAAACTCTTTGCACAGCTTATCTTCTTTATCCATAGTTCAGAACTGTGAGATAGATCTTCATTTTGCAGATAAGAAAACAATGACTTAGGCCAGGCGCTATGGCTCACTCCTGTAATCCCAGCACTTTGGGAGGCCGAGGTGGGTGGATCACCTGAGGTTGAGAGTTCGAGACCAGCCTGACCAACGTGGTGAAATTCTGTCTGTACTAAAAATACAAAATTAGCCGGGCATGGTGGCGCATGCCTGTAATCCCAGCTACGTGGGAGGCTGAAGCAGGAGAATTGCTTGAACCCAGGAGGCGGAGGTTGCGGTGAGCCGAGATCACACTATTGCACTCCAGCCTGGCCAACAAGAGCAAAACTCCATCTCAAAAAAAGCAAAACAAAAGAAAAGAAAATCACGACTTAGAGGGTGTGAGCAGTCTGCCCAAGTTCACACAGGTGGCAGCGCTAGGACTCGAGCTGCAAAGCTTTTGCTCTTATCCCCTCTTCTTTCCTGTCTCCTGCATCATTGGGTGTGTTCTGCCAGGCACGGTCCGCCACCTCCTCACACCTGCCAAGAACAGCCACAGGAACACAGCCACCGGTGGTGAGAACAGAGCAGCCATTTCCACACTTCCTCTCTGCTCACGCATCCCCTGAGCCCAGTTCGGTTCACTGCCCCACTTTCCTCATGGTGACTCATGCTATATTGACATGAGAAAAATTGCCCTGCCTCCAAGCCTTTTCTTGGGCCCGTTCTCTGCCCAAAATTTCCTTCTTTCTCCTCTCCACTAATTCATTCAATTCATCCAATATTTATTGAGCTTCTACTGCATGCCCGGCACCATGCTACATGCCAGGAATCTCAGACTAAAACATGATAGGCCATTGTCCTTACCCTAGCCAGGTAAACAGACTACTAGAAACAAGGAGAGAAGCCCTGTGACAGACACAAGCAAAGGCAGATACTAAATAATATGGGAGAGATGGGCATGGATGGTTTCCTAAAAGACACCCATCCTTCTGAGCCCAGCCCAAATCCCATCTCCCACTGTTATCATTTCCTTTTCTCCACTTCTCATTCACCTCTCCCAGCCTTCCTCATGCTACGTTGTGTCTCCTTTCTCATCCATCTGTCTTACTTAGCACCACGGGCAGACTAGTTCCAGACAAAAGAAACATTCTATAATTCTAAATCCTTCCAAGTACACAGAGTATCGCTTCATACACAGAAGACTGAATAAAGACTTGAAGTATAATCAACACACCCTCTCCAGATCAAATCTTAGTCTCAGAAATCCCAGTACAGGTCATAACATACTGTAATCCCTCCATCTGGCCTGGACAACTACTAACCTGTGTCCATCATTCTTTGGAATGAGCTCCTCTGCAGAGAAAAGATGAACACGTCTACTTCCCTGAAATCTGAGTACCAGAGAAACAACAGGTGTTATGGAGGCTGAATCCTGGCTTCCCAAGAGGCCCACATGCTAATCCCTGGCATCTATGAGCACCACCTTAGAAAGCAAAGTCTGCAGATATGATAAAGTCGAGCATCATAAAATGGAGAGATTATTCCAGATTATCTGGGTGGGTCCTACACGCAATAAAAAGTGTTCTAAGGGTCGGGCGCGGTGGCTCACGCCTGGAATCCCAGCACTTTGGGAGGCTGAAGCAGGTGGATCACCTGAGGTCGGAAGTTCGACACCATCCTGACCAACATGGAGAAACCCCAAGTCTACTAAAAATACAAAATTAGCCAGGCCTGGTGGCGCATGCCTGGGGTCCCAGCTACTCCGGAGGCTAAGGCAGAAGAATCGCTTGAACCCGGGAGGCAGAGGTTGCGGTGGGCCGAGATCCCGCCGGGCCAAGATCCCGCCATTGCCTTCCAGCTTGGACAACAAGAGTGAAACCCTGTCTCAAAAAAAAAAAGATTCTAAGAAGGATGCAGAGGGAGATTTCAGGTAGAAGAGGACAAGGTGGTGCGACCATGGAGGCAGAGATTGGAGTATGCAGTAATGCGTCCACATGCCAAGGAATTCCGGCAGCCCTGCCAACTTCGATTTTGGGCAACAAGGACAGATTTTGGACTTCTGATCTCCTAAGCTACAAGAGAATAAACTTGGGTTGTTCTGAGCCGCTGGGTTTGTGGTGGTGGTGTGTTACAGCTGTCGTAGGAAACAATACAATTGCTTACAAGTGTCGTGGAAGACAGCAGCAGTTACATGAGCTCATGCTGGAAGATCCCAGGTGGCTTCCCCTCCTGTACTCAGGGAGGAAGGGAGCCTCTTCTTAGACTGGAGATCTGCCCTTCATCTGCTTCAAGGGATAGATTGTGACTTTTTTATGGGAAATGGCAAGGCTTTGGGTTGTGGGTCACTCTTTTCTTTCCTCCCCCTCCTCCTCCTCCTCCTTCTCCTTTTTTTTTTTTTTTTTGAAATGGGGTCTTGCTAAGTTGCCCAGCCTGGTCTTGAACTCCTGGGCTCCCATGATCCACTCATCTCAGCCTCCCAAGTAGGTGGGACTACAGGTGTGCACCACCATGCCCAATTTCTTCCTTACCTTCTTCCCCATATTTCCAGAAGTCTTTGATGTAATAGAGTTTCTGAATTATTTCACTGTGTTTAGAGATAGTTCACCTAGTCAGAAGAAAAATAAGCATAAATCCCCTTCCCAGAACTAAAGGAAATCAAGCTCGCTGAATGGAACCAAGCAAGAAAATGTGTTGAAAAACATGACCTACAACTTTTTCAATATATACTTTATGCTTCATCTCTTCATGCCCCTTTCTCCTGGCATGGATGTTGTCTGAGAAGGAGCACTACAGTTTAGTGTTAGACTTATTTGTGTACTCTCTAGTTGCTATAGGCTAATGCAGTAGTAGGAGTTGGAAAGAAGACAATACAGATGAAAATTCAGCAAGGACTATGCAATTCTGTGCAAGTAGGATTTAAGGATTTTTACACTCTTAAAACAAAGGTAGTCTTAGTGCACTTTCTCCTGAAGTGGGTTCCTTCATTCCTTAGCCACAGGTGAACTGATGCTCACTCTCATGTTGTTGAAGAAACACTTAAAACACATGAGCCAAAAATTGCAATAGAACATATTCCTCCTATCGGGAGCATGGGACCTCTATAATGGAGTGCTCTGCCAAGATCTTAATGAGACAAAAAACCCTTAAGTGTTATAAAAATAAGAAATAAGAGGGCAGTGAATTTAGTTAATCCCATTGATTTCCTAATTCTTTGCCCTTGTTCCCAAAGTATACATTTAGAAATGAGATGTAATTCTGGGAGTGATTTTCAACAGCCTCATGAAGGTGAGTAACTTGCATATTCTCTCTCCATGTCTGCCACCTACCACTGTAAAATATAGACAAAAGTGCGTGTGGCTCTAGGGAAAACTTTCCAGTCGCATATTTAATAAATGCAGTATTATGCTGTTGTGAGGGTGAGGGGTGGATAAAGCAACTGGAATGGGAGATGTGGGTAAAACTCTAAGGCTTCAATGCTTTCTTCCTCATGGGCTGTCTTGGGCAGTGGGTTAGCCAAGGGGAAGTAGATGTGGTATCCTTAGTTGTTCAATGGCATGGCAGCATAAAGCCACCATCAGTTTGCACCAACCCAATGTTTTTGAAAATATTAAAAAAGCACACCTAGAAGGTTCAAATCCGGCGTTATAGTGAAGTGGAGAGCAATTCCATTCAAATGAAAATTACCATAAAATTCATTGCAGGAGCTTTTGATGTGCACTGTGTTGCCAAGGCAGCATGCCATCACGCCAGTGTTCTTTTATAACCCTCTTCTCCTACAAGCAATGTTAACTTTGTGTGTGTCTACTTTGTATGTTAAGCACCTTTCAATTTAGTCCATTTTCAGATACTGTAGATAGCATTGTCACTGTCATCTTTGTGCATAGGAGCTGTTCTCCCAACTTTTCCTCTGCTTGTAGAGTATTTGAAACCAGATTTCAATGTCTAGCCCTTTCTCTGACTTCTGGTATCCCTCTTAGAAGTCACTTCTTTTCTGAGTACTTTTACCTTCTTACATGAGTGCAAAGGAATTGAAACTTCTTGTTCCCCTGGTCAAACAAATTGCACAGATATCTAGAGTTATATACAGAAAACACCTAAATCGTCTCAAAAGATTGTTACTAAGCATAACTCAAGGCATTTCTCCTTTTTCACTCAAAGTTCAAAAATGTGAAGCTGGTTTTCATTTTACCAACTTTTGTCTACAATTAAGATGAAAAAAGGAAAATACCAACATCCCATAGGCAATGCTGAGTTCCTGGATGTTGATCCTAAATATTCCCAGACAAGCATCTAGAAAAAAATCAGTAAATGAGTAGATCTTCACAGTGGAAACTCAGGCGATCTGGAGAGTTCTAGATAAAAGCAGGCAGTATCAAGTCAATATCAAAACTTGTAAAATCTTGAAGATTTCACAGTGACTAATGATTTAGTCAATTGTCAATATCAGTGGAATCTATTTGTCTCTAGTATAGGCCTAATTTTAATTATTTTAAAAGAATTACTCTACTCCTCATTTATTCTCCACATTGATGTACAGTAAACAAAATTAAATACTACCCACATTGATGTGAGCCCTCTGCTTATGGGTTTTCTCCTTGTTTTCAAATGTCTAAGCAGATCTCTACTCTCTGATCCCGACACACATCTTTCTGTTGGGAGATATCAAGAGAGTTTTACCTGCAACCAGGTAATTACTACCGGGAGGCTGTGGGTGGGATATGAGTTATGAGCCCTCCTATGACATCTCCTGGGACACATATGATTGGTGGTAGAAGAAGCCAATCAATTATAACTCCGATCCGTCATTTGAAGCCAGTTTAATACACAGGTACCTCATTTGTAACAATGCTGAACAATATCAAATTTTAATTTTGAAAGAGCTTGTTCTCCCAGGAACATTGAAAGCATTGCAAGTACAGTCTTTGTTTGTTTGCCAGTTTTTGCAATTCATCTTTTTAAAAGGTGCACGAAGATCTTATTGTGATTTCCTTCCGTACCAGACATGCATCACAAATTACTAATTTCATTAGTTTTCCAAAAATGAGGACAAATCCTTCATTGTATAGTAAGTACTAAAATCTTTAGATCTGTAAAGGGAATCTGGCCAAATTTTTCCCTCCAAGAACAGCTACTTTAAACCACAAGTTTCAGCTAAGAAACTTCCGGGCATCATTAGCACATTAATTAATAACCAAGAAGACATAAGAAGATTTATATGTGATGTTTGCTCTCAAGTGTAATATAATTCCCTGACTTCATAACCAAGATTTTTTCAAACCTGAGTATTGAAAGCAACAAAGAATATACTATTCCTTTTCCCATTTACAAAAGAAAGACTGGTTTTACCTTCGTTTAACTACTAATATTACTGACTGTAGCCATGGCAACAATATAAAAAATAATTGAGATAATAATAAAAGGATGTTTTGTAAACTTTATTTTAATGCAGGACTATGAATTTTACAATAATACAGCTTATATGTTTATAAATGTGATCAGCCCTCAAATACAAACAAAACCCACCGTTAGAATCACTATCAGTGGGAGAATGTTAAGTGACTGGAATGTTTTACTAGAGCTTACTTTGATTTGAAGAAGCAAATCACAAGGAAACAGCTTACTTTTGAGATTGTAAAGAAACCATATAAAATATGTCCACTTAATACATATTCATTTCATCTCTACTTCCCACATCTAGAGATCTATGGAGCGAGAAAAGATCTTCCTGGCCTTGTCAGTGCTTGAGTCATAAAAATAGATTCAGAAATGTTTATTTCTACTGACTTTTCCACTCTGGACTTTGGTGAGATTATTATGGTTCACGTAATTGTATTATTTTCAAAAATTGTTAAATGTGATTGGCCTTTTGTAAGACTTTTTAATTAAATAAATTGACAATTTATGAAACATTCCCTTGTCAGAATATGAAAATTGGTTAATATGGTTATTGGAGCAACATGATTATTGCAGCAACACTAGGTGCAATAATTCAGGAAAGGATAGCATTTACTCTTAAGTCAAAAAGATATCAAGATTGTGGCCAGGCACAGTGGCTCACACCTGTAATCCCAGCACTTTGGGAGGCCAAGGCGGGTGGATCACTTGATTTCAGGAGTTTGAGACCAGCCTGGCCAACATGGTGAAACCCTGTCTCTACTAAAAATACAAAAATTAGCTAGGCATGGTGGTACACACCTGTGATCCCAGCTACTCAGGAGGCTGAGACAGGAGAATCTCTTGAACCTGGGAGGCAGATGTTGCAGTGAGCCGCAATAGTGCCACTACACTCCAGCCTGGGCAACAGAAGAGACTCCATCTCAAAAAAAAAGCAATTAAGATTGTGAGTTCAGCACACACTAAAGCTTCTCTGCTTCTACTATATATAAATGCTTTCTATGCCAAATACATACACATTTTAGAAAATTACTAAATTGTCCCAAAGAAGAAAAAAAAGTTGTACATTGTATTGAAAAGCAAGAAATAACCACTGCTATAGAGAAAGAATACAAATGCATTAATTCATGAACTAAACACAGCTAAAGTAGAAATGAATGAATTAAAATGTGGAACAGAGGAAATACCCAGAACATAGCATAGAGAGATAAAAACGTGAAGATTGCTTTTAAAATTACTTAAAACACATGGAAAACAGGAGGATTTGATGAATAGACTTTCAGTAGGAGAGTATAGAAAGAATAAAGGAGAGAAAACATTCAAATGTTTTAAAACTGGAGAAATTTCTAGGAAAAATGAAAGCTATACATCAGAATGAAAATACCCACCAGGATTAATGAAGTTAAAATCTCTGTACATACCATGTTAAAACAGCAAAATGTGCACAATTTAAAACTGAAAACACCATAAGTGATCAGAGGAAAAATTAGATTGGCCACAAAAGAAACATCACTAACAGACTTTTCATGAAAAACAAAACAAAACAAAACCCAAAAAATGCCAGAAGAAAGCTAAGTACTATCTTAAAAATAGTTGAGGCAAAATAACTATTAACTTGGAATTATGTTCCCAGACCATCTTTTAAGAATAAGAACAAAATAGAAACATTTTCAGAGACATTAGGACCTAGGAAATATATTCTCTCAGATGTTTGCTGGAAGAACAACTAAAGAATATACCTCCACAAGAAGAAGACTGAGTCCACAATAAAGAAATAAGTTTCTTTTTTAAAAAAATTTTATTTAACTTTTATTTTAATTTCAGGGGTCCATGTGCAGGTCTGTTATATAGGTATGCTTGTGTCATGGGGGTTTGTCGTACAGATTGTTTCATCACCCAGGTATTAAGCCTCATATTCATTAGTTATTATTTTTCCCCATCCTCTCCCTCCTACCCTTCACCCTCTGAAAAATCCCCAGTGTGTATTGTTTCCCTCTTTGTGTCCATGTGTTCTCATCATTTTGCTCCCATTTGTCAGTGAGACATGCAGTATTTAGTTTTCTGTTCCTCTGTTAGTTTGCTAAGGATAATGGCCTCCAGCTCCATCCATGTTCCTGCAAAGGGCATAATCTTGTCATTTTTTATGGCTGCATAGTATTCCATGGTGTATATGTACCACATATCCTTTATCCAGTCTACCACTGATGGGCATTTAGGTTGATTCCATGTCTTTGCTGTTGTAAATAGTGCTTCAATGAACATATGCATGCATGTGTCCTTATGACAGAACAATTTCTACTCCTTTTGGTATATACCCAGTAATGGGATTGCTGGGTCGAGTGGTGTTTCTGTTTTAGGTCCTTGAGGAACAGAGGGAACAAGTTTCAAGGATCAGGACACAAATGCAGCAGAAACAGGATTCTAGTATTTCTTCCTACAGAGTTGTGAGTCGGGAAGTATTCCAAGATAACCCCAAACTTCCTTGCAATCCTATCATAATTAATAAATCCTAGAGCAGTAACAGAAAGAGGAAGACAAAAAAGAAAGGAAGAAAAGAAAGAGAAGAAATATTGTGACTAAAAGAAGCTTGAACTGAGATGTAGGTGACAACATGGTGTTCAGATAAAGAGAGTGTTTGAAAATAGCACAGAATATAACTGTATTGCCGTGTTACAGAGAATATAGACACCGGTGAATTTTAAGTCTTGAAAAAATATATAAGTATACACATTAAAATTTCATTAACACTAATAGACTAGAAATGCAATAAATAAATTTCATATCAGTAGAAAAAAAATTTTAAAACTGAATGGACCGCATAGCTATACACCATTCTGTGATGATAGTGGCCCTTGGGGTGTGGACTGGGAACACTAGGGTTGGAGGCTAAAGAGGATTTTAGTTTTAACTCTAATGCTTTATTGCCTTAAAAAAATATGTTGTGATGAGGCCTCTTTCCCTGTGGCCGCGGAGTCGCACGGAGGCGGAGGCTTGGGTGCGTTCAGGATTCCGCTTCACCTGTAACCCACAGGATTCCGCTTCACCTGTAACCCACCGCCATGGCCGAGGAAGGCATTGCTGCTGGAGGTGTAATGGACATTAATACTGCTTTACAAGAGGTGCTGAAGACCGCCCTCATCCACGATGGCCTAGCACGTGGAATTCGTGAAGCTGCCAAAGCCTGAGAGGAGCGCCAAGCCCATCTTTGTGTGCTTGCATCCAACTGTGATGAGCCTATGTATGTCAAGTTGGTGGAGGCCCTTTGTGCTGAACACCAGATCAACCTAATTAAGGTTGATGACAACAAGAAACTAGGAGAATGGGTAGGCCTCTGTAAAACTGACAGAGAGGGGAAACCCTGTAAAGTGGTTGGTTGCAGTTGTGTAGTAGTTAAGGACTATGGAAAGGAGCCTCAGGCCAAGGATGTTATCGAAGAGTACTTCAAATGCAAGAAATGAATAAATAAATCTTTGGCTCACAAAAAAAAAAAAAAAATGTCAAGCAAATATGACAAAATTTGAAAAGTTAGTATTTCTAGGTGTTAACATTTCTAGGAATATAAATGTTTGTTACATCATCCTTTATACTTTCTCATGTTAAAATACTGCAAGCAAATATGACAAAATTTGAAAAGTTAATATTTCTAGGTGTTACCATTTCTAGGTATATAGGTTTTTGTTACATTATCCTTTCTACTTTCCCATATTTTTATTTTATTTCCCATTATCCTTTATACTTTCCCATATTTATTTTTTTAAAACATGGAAAGCTTCTGTGCTTATTCTGAGCTGTTATCCAAGCGTGGGTAGAACATGAATGAATTCCAAAGCAGTCCAGGTTCAAGTCCATGGAGTCTAGCAGATCAGTTCAGCTCCCGTCCGGAGCAGACACAGGGATGTGATGCATCCCCCATCTGTTATGTACAGGTGCGAAAAATTCTTCATGGAAGAGAACTCCAGTGAACTTAAAGGGTCACTGCCTTTTAAACACTAGTAGTTTATAAAAGCCCCATTATCTTATGCTCTCTGTTGGTTTGAATTACTCATTCCTGGCTTCAGTGTGCAAGTAGTGGAACAAAGATATCAATATAGAAACTGCCATAGCTGGGGGTCAGCAGGGGGTTACCCAATTAGAGAACCCTTAAGAAACCACAGAAAAGAAAATAACTTCTCTGCCATAATAAGGACCCTCTCCACGGGAGATGGAACAATCACTCTGTGTGTTAGTTTTCTCTTGCAGTGGGTGAATCATGGAGCACAATGAGAAACAGTAGATTGTCTTCTGTGAATGATGGACGCTGGCGGCGGGTTGCCCCTGGGATTAGTTGCTCCCTGGTACAGCTGTTAGACAGCACTCCACCCACGCATTAGGGAAAAGGAGTTAGAAAAGACAACACAAAGGGCAAATCAGTGAATGGGCTGTGTTTGCATTTCTCTCAATGAACGTTTACATGATAAACATTCTCAAATGCGCTGCAGGCTGTTGGAATACAGCAAGATCACGGTTATTGGCTTAAGGAAGTCCTGTAAATGTCCTCCTCATTCTTGAATGGTGGATCTTAGTCTCAGTGGTCAGAAGGCTTCCTCTTTATTGCGCAGTCAGGAAGGGCTCGGGGCAGGCACTAGATCTGGATATTGATGCCACAATCTCTACCAAAGACGGCAAAACCCCAACCCAGGCAGCGGCAGTGGGGATAGAGAATAGGTTATAGATTTGAGAGAGGTTTTAGAGGTAGAATCATAGGAATTGGTGGCTGGTTACCTATGCAAGAGTTGTCAGTCGAGAAGTATTCCAAGATAACCCCAAACTTTCTTGCAATCCTATCAATTAACTTAGGAAATAAGAAATAGTAGCGCTAAAGGAGAGATAGGGGTGGCAGGCAGAACAATTAGATGAAGTCTTGGAGACACCGAGGAACATATGGACTTTCATAGGGGTAGATCTGGTAAGAAACTGGAAATGTGCAATGGAGGTTACGTAGAGATCAGGAGATGGCAATCTAGAAATCACAGGTGCAGTGCTGGCAGCTGATTCACAGGTGTGGGTGGGACTGGCAAAGGCAGCATGTGATGTGGTAAAAGGGCTGAGAGTCCTCCAGTCAAAGACTTTTCCCAGCCATGGGGATTTCACAGAGTAGCTTCCTGAAAGGGACTGTGAGAGTGGTAAACAGGTGAGACCCCGGCCCCCATTTAAGTATAGATCAGCACTTTCTCATTTCCAAAGTAAGATCTCTACATTAGACTTCAAATGAAGAGAGTGTCTTACGGCTCCAAAACTTTTCTGAAAACACTTGCTCTTGTTCACAGATTGGCTGAGGCTCATTAAACTTCTCCCGTGAGGAAAGGAGACACTTATACACTGCTGGTGGGAATGTAAATTAGTTCAGCGACTGTGGAAAGCAGTCAGGAGATTTTACTTTTTTATTATTACTATTATTATTTTTTAATTATTAAACTTTAAGTTCTAGGGTACATGTGCACAATGTGCAGGTTTGTTACATATGTATACATATGCCATGGAGATTTTTCAAAGAACTTAAAACAGAGCTACCATTTGACTCAGCAATCCCATTGCCAGGAATATAAATCATTCTACCATAAAGACACAGGCACACATATGATCATTGCAGCTCTATTCACAACCGCGAAGACACACAATCAACCTAGGTGCCCATCAATGGTGGATTGGATAAAGAAAATGTGGTACAGGCTGGGCGTACATGTAATCAAATGTGATTACATGCCTGTAATCCCAGCACTTTGGGAGGCTGAGGTGGGAGGATCACGAGGTCAGGAGATCGAGACCATCCTGGCTAGCACAGTGAAACCCTGTCTCTACTAAAAATACAAAAAGAAATTAGCCAGGAGTGGTGGCGGGTGCAGTGAAACCCCATGTCTCCTAAAATACAAAAATTGGCTGGGCATGGTGGTGCACGTCTGTAATTCCAGTTACTTGGGAGGCTGAGGCAGGAGAATGGCATGAACCCAGGAGGTGGAGCTTGCAGTGAGCCGAGATCACGCCACTGCACTCCATCCTGGGCAACAGAGCAAGATTCCATCTCAAAAAAAAAAAAAAAAGAAAGAAAATGTGGTACATATACACTATGGAATGCTATGCAGCCATAAAGAATGAGATCATGGCCTTTGCAGCAACATGGATGATACTGGAAACCATAATCCTGAGCAAATTAACACAGGAACAGAAAACCAAATACTGTGTGTCTTCACTTATAAGTGGGAGCTAAACAGTGAGTACCCATGGACATAAAGAAGGGGACAATAGACACTGAGGCCTATTTGAGGGTGCAGAATGGGAGAAGGGTGAGGATCAAAAAACTACCTGTCAGTTATTATGCTGATTACTACCTGGGTGACCTGCCAAACCACTACAACATGCAATCTACTCATATAACAAACCTGCACATGTACCCCTTGAACCTGAAGGTTGGGAAGAAAAAAAAAAACTCCAGTGGAACAGGCCAGGGCATACCAGTTTTTCTGCAGTCTGAGCTTTGCTCCTGGCTTTGGGGTTGGCAGCCCTAGCCCTGGTGGAGCCCAGCTGGTAGGACCCCAGGGGCCAAGGTAGGCAGGGAGGGGAAGTTGTCACAGGTGGTCGGTCTATCAATAAGCCCACACTGGGATGGGAAGGATGAGGAGGCTTAGAGGAAGTCAGGTCCTGGCCAGGAAGATCTCAGGGTGAGGTCGGATAAGCAGGGTAAAGACAGAGTGAAGCACAAGCAGCCACGTCCATTTCCGGGAAAGTCTAAGTGAGAACATCCCAAAGTGTGAGGTTCGGTAAATCGGTGGGTGGAACTTTGTCCTCAAAAAGGAAGCACGTGCCATGTTTGGCACTGTTTGAAGAGACAGGGACAGCAGCTTTAAGACTGAGCCTTTCTTACTCCATGACTGAGGGAGTCATTGCCCAGGGTTGCATCATTTAAGGAACTCTGAGAATGTCACTTGGACAGGAGATTAAGCTTTTACCCACTGTCTCTAGTCATGAAATAAAAGTGCAAATACCCCTCCCTTACACTTACCTTACATTTGAAATAAAAATACCTGAAGCCAGCATGGTGGCTCACACCTGTAATCCCAGCACTTTGGGAGGCTGAGGAGGGAGGACTTCTTGAGGCCAAAAGTTCAAGACCAGCCTGGACAACAGAGTGAGAACTCATCTTTACGAAAAAAATTTAAAATTAGCCAGGCGTGGTGGCAGGCACCTGTAGTCCCAGCAACATATGAGGATGAGGTGGGAGGATGACTTGAGCCCAGAAGTTGTGGGCTGCAGTGAGCTGTGACTGTGCCACTGCACTCCAGCCTGGGCAACAGAGCAAGACCCTATCTCTAAAACAAATAAATAAAATTTTAAAAAGGCCGATTGTGGAAGGGACAAGAAAACTAAAGGGAGTTAGAATCAAGCCTTGTCATAAAATTGCAGAACTCATGGGATCATCTGTGATCTGGGAACATTCAAGGGTGCTAGAAGTTAAAAGGCAGGAGAGCCGGGACTGCTGGAAGGCCAGTAGATTGGGGCTGGAGTTGGGAAGAAAAACTGTTTCTGCTGCGTTGGTGTCCTGATCCAGCCCAATGGCACCAAGTTCATCATTTGAACTACAAATCTCTTCTAAGTCAGAATCCTAGAGTTCAATGGGAAACCTCCCTTCCCACTCACATTTCCTGACCCTCTTCCTTTCCTGTTTGGAAAGCGCTGAGGTTAGTAAACATGCCTTTCAGTTTGTTGCATACAGTTGCCCCCTGCATTCCACCAGCTGCTCCCACCTCTGTACCTGGCCACTCACCTGAGCTCACTGCAATTTCCACCACAAAGATGGCTCCAGTGCTCCAGGCAATGAGAACCCCATTCTTTCTGGACTGAACTTCAAACATCTCTTTTTTAATCTTTCTCTGCCCAGGATGATTTATTTTCTCTACCCTTTGTCTTTTACGAACCCCTCTTAGGAATATCCCTGTAAGCTAGGTCTTGCCATTTTAAAATCCTTTTTCTAAAAGAATAGGTGGGGAATGTTCTCACTCATAGGTGGGAATTGAACAATGAGAACACTTGGACACAGGAAGGGGAACATCACACACCGGGGCCTATTGTGGGGAGGGGGGCCTATTATAGTATTAGGAAATATATCTAATGTAAATGACGAGTTAATGGGTGTAGCACACCAACATGGCACAAGTATACATATGTAACAAACCTGCACATTGTGCACATGTACCCTAGAACTTAAAGTATAATAAAAAATTTTAAAAAATAAAAATAAAAGAATAGGTGGGGGGAAGGACTTTACAAGCCACGAGTATGATACCTCCAATGTCATAAAAACCCCAGATTCATAAACATTTCAAGTCTCCTAGAAAGAAATACCTGGGCAACCTTAATATTCCATTCCAATGCTTAACAACTTTTATCCTAACCTGTCTCTCTTTTCATTATTTCTACATTTCTACTTTTCTGATATTGTTGGGATCCAATCGTGAACCCCCCAAACCATTATCTTTTTGGTTTGATCTTTAAAGTCTTTGTCTCGATACTTTATACTAAAAAATGCAATATAAAAATTAATTGCCTTGTGTCATGGGAAGCCAACCATTTAAAGTGTTGTCAACCTGCATTATTACCATGAACATGATAATAAAGTTTAGGATGAATCATGAAAAGCAAAATTAGAAATGTACTCAGATGAAAGAGCCAGCAGGAGTTACAACCAAGCCTTGTAATGAAGGCATTGAACAGATGACGACATTCTAAAATGCCCATTTGTTTTTGACCAGATGCAATTGGAAATAATGATAGGTCTATATAAATTCAACCCAAGTTCTTTTTTCATTTCAGCTTACATGATGATAAAGCCTAAGATGCACATATCTTCTGCCTCTGCAAATATTCCAAAAGCAAGAAAGAACATTTGAAAGTGGCCTTTGCACCCTAATGATACATCTCTCCCCAGCATCTGTCAGCAAGAATGATACTTGCCAACTCCTTTTCGTAGACATCAGAAAGGAGCATTTTGCTAATGAGAATGTGTTATATGACTGCAAAGGAAATATACTCTTCATGACTATTGGAAGAAATACTAGAATCAAAGTCAGGAAATCCGGGTCTTAATCCTGGCTCTGTCGTAAAAAGACTTTGGTCAAATCATATAAGCCAGTCTGTGTTCACTTTCTTCATCTGACAAGAGGTATTTTTTTAAAAAAGCAAACAAAACAAAACAAAAACTACTTGCCCACCTATCTTATGGATCTACTGCGAACATGTCTTGAGAAGTATAAGGTATCCTAGCTGATTCTTACTCTCATTATTGTTTATAGCCTTCTGGCCTTATTCACCTAAACAGATTACACGAAATTTCCTCACCTCCTCCCCTAAAAAGGGCAGTGCCATAAATTTAATGTATGTAAAAACAATCTGCCCTGACGTGACTGAACAGGAATTAGATGTTGAACTGATTTAGAATTCACTGTTCTCTCTGACTCTAAACCCTGTAATTAGAGTGAGCTATAAACCGTGGTGCAGCGTAATTCCTAGGAGCATTCTAGCAAATAGCAGAGAATTTTAGAGGGAAGGGTCCTCGGAGATCATTGCGTCCAACCTTTCATTTCACAGATAGCAAAACCGGGAAGGTTAAGAAGCAGCAGTTAACGATGATGTTGGACTTGGATCCAGATTCCTGATTCCCTGCCTTGTGGACTTTCTTGTTGAAAAGCTACCCATTGACCTCCCACAATTCAGTTGAATTGATGTGTTGCGTCAAATACCCATTTAGAGATTTCTATCACAGCTAGTGTTTCTTTCTGCCACCATAGGCCTGTCACATAATAGTGGCAGGAATTCCTCTTTTCTTACTGGCTTCCATTATAAAACTAGAGAAATGCTTTCCTGGAAAAGTCTTTCTGATAGGTTGAGTTGCTGATGCCTCCCCAGTGATACCATCTGTTCCTTGGAGGCAGCAGACACAGTGGTGCATGGAAAAGACCACAGGTTTGGACTTAGAAGAAAAGCCTTGGAACCGGGTCTTGGTCCTAAGTCTTTGTAGTCGAGATCTTCGGGGAAAACTTGGTCTTATTCTGAGCAAATTTTCTCATCTGGGGAATGAAATAACAATTCTGAAAACACTTTGTAAATTATAAAGTATGGTATAAATACTGGTGATTATTGCCTTCAAAGCCCAACAAAACACAGTGTGTGGGAAGCTGCAAAATTGACACTTGTTTAAAAAAATATTTGGTCCCAAGTTACACAACTCGATGGCTTGGTAGGCATTGTGGGAAACCAGCAGACTATTGGTATCCACGTAACAGTTTTTTGCTCCTTTCTTATATTTTGAGTCTCTCCTCAGATTCTAACTTACCCTATTTCCATCTCTGACTCACTAGAATTTTTTCTGTGCCCCGCCGTGACCTGGCTTCCTATTTTCAGTAACCGAGATTTGCTCATTACTCAAAGCTCACTTGGGTAGGCCTTGCACATATAGAAAAATACACTAAGGGAATGGTGCCGTATTGGACTGTTCATTTTCCTTTGGCTTGCCAGTAACAGAAACTGAATTCAAACCCTCTTAAGCAAAATGGGTGATTCACTGAAATGATACTAAGACAGCTCACAAAATTTAAAGTAAAACCAAATAACCGGGAACAGGGACTAATGTGTCTCCTGTCCCACGGTTCACCTAGCTTCTGTCACTGAGTTGGCCTAATTCTCTCTCACTGCGGGCAAGTCCCCTGCACATCATAGGAGATGGCCATGGCATGTCACTTTGTGACTAGAGAAACATCAGCTATGGTTTGAGAAATTTTAGAGCAGGACTCAAAGTAGCCTAGCTGTGGTCTGATGTTGAGGAGATAGGCTCAGGTTCTATGAAACAAGCCTGGGCATGCAACTCAAGTGGACCCTTTTAACCTCCAACCAGAATAATTGGTTCAAAGACGGGTTGGATGCAGTGGCTCACGCCTGTAATCCTAGCATTTTGGGAGGCAGATCACAAGGTCAAGAGATTGAGACCATTCTGGCCAACGTGGTGAAACCCCGTCTCTACTAAAAACACAAAATTAGCTGGGTGTGGTGGCATGTGCCTGTAGTCCCAGCTACTCAGGAGGCTGAGGCAGGAGAATCACTTGAACCCAGGAGGCAGAGGTTGCATTGAGCCGAGATCGCACCACTGCACTCCAGCCTGGGAGACAGAAAAAAAAAAAAAAAGAGATCAAGACCAGCCTGGCCAACATGGTGAAACCCTATCTCTACTAAAAATACAAAAATTAGCTGGGCGTGGTGGCGCACGCCTGTTGTCCCAGCTACTGGAGAGGCTGAGGCAGGAGAATTGCTTGAACCCAGGAGGCAAAGGTTGCAGTGAGCTGAGATCTTGCCACTGCACTCCAGCCTGGCGACACAGTGAACTCCATCTCAAAAAAAAAAAAGAAGGGTGTATCCTTTCAAAAGAAGTGCACAATTTCTGCTGAGCTGTCAGAAAAAAAAACTGATGTATGCCACAATTTCTATGGCCTCATTTTTCGCCTCTAAAAACAGAGCTCTTTACTAAACAAATGGATATAACCACTAAAGACCATTACCTCCAATCTGACGATTGAAAAGAATAAAAGTACCTACTTATAATAAATTAATTTTTGAATGAACCTTCTATCATATCAATAACTCTTAGCAACCTAACAGCTATGCTGTACAAGCATATTGGGGTACATTGCTTTGGAAGAGTCATGGCACGTGTAATACTTTCCCTTCCACCTCGTTTGTCTCTTGCATTACCTGAGTCCTCCTGCATCCAGGGAACCAAACTCGCATCTGAAGATTTAGTTATAGTTCTAAGACTGCTCATAGAGTTATAACTGAAGTCCTTGCAGGCAGTTTCTCTTTGTACTAATAGAGTTGACTTTGACTTTTCTCCACAGCAGAGGCTCTCTAGCTTTCATGTGCACAAAAATTACCTGGATAATGTACTGAAATACGGGTCCCCTCACCCAGTGGCTCCCAAGCTTGTCTGTTCATCAGAATTAACTAGGAAACTGTGAAGTATTTCGGAGGCCAAGCTGCATCCCAGATCCATGAAATCCCTGTCTCTGGGGGTGGCGTACAGGCGCCCGGAGTTTCTGAAGTTCACCAGGTACTTCCAATGTTCAGACAAGTTCAAGAACCTGATATGGTTTGGCTCTGTGTCCCCACCCAAATCTCACCTTAAATTATAATCCCTAAGTGTCAGGGACCTGGTAGGAGGTGATTGGACCATGGGTATAGTTTCACCCCATGCTGTTCTTGTGATCGTGAGTGAGTTCTCACGAGAGTTGATGGTTTTAGAATGTTTGGCAGTTCCCCCTTTGCTCTCTGTCTCCTGCCGCCATGTGAAGAAGATGCTTGCTTCCCTCCAACTTCCACCACTATGGTAAGTTTCTTGAGGCCAGCCCAGCCATGCGGAACTGTGAGTCAATAAAATTCCTTTCTTTATAAATTACCCAGTCTCAGGTAGTATCTTTACATAATAGCAGTGTGAAAACCGACGAATACAGAACTCCTGCCCTAGCTCTGACTCTACATTGGAGCCACCTGAACTGTTTAATGAAATAAAAGTGCCTGGGACATAGCCTAAACCTAAAGCCTAATTCCAATCTGGGTGGAGGGAGAATGGGGTTTGGACATGAACATTTTTTTAAGATCCACAGCTGATTAGTCTTAACCCTCCACTAGAGACTACGATTAGGTCTGCGGTGGAGCCCAGGTATCTGCATTTTATTAAGCACTCCCCTATATCCCCCAGTGATTCTGACTCAGGGGTCTATACCTCACTTTGAGTATCATTTCACTTAGACTCTTGCTGCACAAACAAACAGCACTAGCATCTCCTTGGAGTTTGTCACAAATGCAGACTCTCAGGCCCCACCCCAGCTCCCACCACCTGAATCAGAATCTGTATCCAATTTGAGCTTAAATATCACCGGTCTAGAGGTGTTCCTGAATACCGATTGCACGTCGGAATTATCTGGAGCTTTAAAAAATGTGGAAGCAGGATCCCACTGTGACAGACTTTGATCTAATTGGTTGGCGGTGTGGCATCTGGATTTTTTTTTTTAATTGAGACAGAGTCTCCCTCTGTCACCCAGGATGGAGTGCAGTGGTGTGATCTCAGCTCACTACATGCAACCTCCTCCTCCTGGGTTCCAGGAATTCTCCTGCCTCAGCCTCCTGAGTAACTGGAATTACAGACGTGCACCACCATGCCCAGCTAATTTTTGTAATTTTAGGAGACATGGGGTTTCACCACGTTGGCCAGGTTGGTCTCAAACTTCTGACCTCAAGTGATCCACCCGCCTCGACCTCCCAAAGTGCTGGGATTACAGGCATGAGCCACCACGCCCAGTAGGCACCTGGATTTTTTTAAGCAGCCAAAGTTGAGAACACTTCTAGAAACTCTGCTGTCATTCATTTAACGATTATTCAGTTCTTTTAGTTAGACTTAAAGATTTCAGTTATATCACTGACCCCTTTAGATCACACTGGAAAATTTCAGATCAGTCATGATAAGTCAGTGTCATGGCTTGAACTCGTCTAAGTTCATAACAGCAAAGCATGCTGCTAATGCCAATGAAAAATATGTTTCAGCTAAGGATTTTTCTGTTCACGTACAGTTATTCCCTCATTTCTGACCTGTTGTAAAGATTATTTCCTTTTTTCATTACATATACATGTAAAAGTCTTAAGCAATAAAGCATAAAAGACCCTAAGAACAAAAGTTTATGGGGACTTTTTTGTAATATATTCCAAAGTTCAAATTCAGTCTCCTGGAAAATCACCTAAGGGCCTAGTCATGAGACAGAACTAATGAGAAGGGCTTATCTTGTCTCCTTCTGTTTACTTTGTAATAGTAATGTAATTTGTAATGGTGATAAGATTCCTGAAGGATGCCATTAGAGCTGAATAAGGGTTGAGGTCTGAAACTGAATGTGTCAGTCCAATGCCCGGCATGTAGTAGGTGCTCAGTGAATGAACATTTATTTCTTCTCAAAACTTTCTCAGCCCTATGTCTGTGTCTCTTACGATATATATCCTTTCGGCCTGAATCACTCTCTCGGCATTGTCTTATTCTGCCCTTCTAGACTGAGATGGTAGGTTTCTCTTTTGTTGTTTGGTTGGGTTCTTTTTGGGAGGGAGGAGGGGACAGGGTCCCGCTTTGTCTCTCAGGCTGGAGTGAAGTGCTGTGATTATAGCTTACTGCATCCTTAACCTCAATCAATCCTTAACCTCAAGCAATCCTTCTGCCTCAGCCCCCCAAGTAGCTGGGACGACAGATTTGGCCCACCATGCTGGATTCTTTCTTTCTTTCTTTCTTTCTCTCTCTCTCTCTTTCTTTCTCTCTCTCTTTTTCTTTCTTTCTCTCTCTCTTTTTCTTTCTTTCTTTCTTTTCTTTCTCTCTCTCTTTCTCTCTCTCTTTTTCTCTTTCTTTCTCTCTTTCTCTCTCTCTCTCTCTCCCTTTCTCCCTTTCTCTCTTTCTCTCTTTCTCTCTTTCTTTCTTTCTTGACAGAGTCTTGCTCTGTCACCCAGGCTGGAGTGCAGTGGCTCAAGCTTAGCTTAGCTCACTGCAACCTCTACCTCCCGGTTCAAGTGATTCCCCTGCCTCAGCCTCTCAAGTAGCTGGGATTACAGGTGCCCACCACCACGCCCAGCTAATTTTTTTGTATTTTTAGTAGAGACCAGGTTTCAACATGCTGGCCAGGCTGGTTTTGAATTCCTGACCTCAAGTGATCTGCCTGCCTCGGCCTCCCAAAGTGCCAGGATTACAGGTGTGAGCCACCATGCCAGGACAATTTTTAAAATGTTTTTGTAGAGATGGGATCTTGCCCTGTGGCCCAGGCTAGTCTCAAACTCCTGGGCTCAAGAGAGCCTCCCACCTCGGCCTTCCAAAGTGCTAGGATTAGAGGTGTGAGCCACCATGCCCAGCTGAGATTGTAGATTTCTTTTGAATGGAGAACTTGTCTTATTTATCAATCCCACCTTTTGTGCCAGGATACTACGTAGCATACAAATCAACCAATTGCATGTGTGAATAGTTCATAAGTAGATGAGATATTCCTTTGCATGATTTTCCTTGAAAAGTAAGCTGACATCTTCCTTACAGAGGCATTATTCCGACTGAGTTTTCTCAATTTATCTTCATCAGTCCCTGCTGAGTCAATCTTATTGGGCATCTCTTTAACCTGTTAATTCTGATCTAAGCCAGGGAATTCTGCTATGTGTGCAGCTACAGTCAGACTTCAGACATCTGAATGGCCTTGGTCTTCCTTATAGTTTTCATATGGCAAATAGATTCCTGCAGACCTGCTAATATGGAGCAGGGTAAATCAATTTCCACCTTGCCAGGTACTGAGGCTGAGGCTTCAGGAACACACTGCTGGTCACAGAAACTTCCTCATCTTTTCTTTCATTCCAAACTTAAAATAACACTGGCTGTCTTACAGGACACCAGGAAGACTGCAAAGATCTTAACCCTGGTCTCAGGACAGACTATAGAATAAGTATCTGAGAGAAGAAATGGAGAGAGTGGGATCATTGTCCCGCTAAGAAAAGTGAGGATGATGCAGAAAGCAGGTAGTATAAGCAGCAGCAACCTCAGATAACTGAAATACAGTCACGTTTGTATTGAAACAACTTTCCTAAGCTTATTGGGATCCTGTAGAATAATCAACTTTTTGTGACTTCCCCTTCTATCATGTAAATGGTGATTATACCACATCCCCTAACAGGAAAATGTTCACTCTGCTTCCAAGGCAAACCAATTATTGAAATACAGCCATGGCCACATTCTTGATCCATCCTACAGTGCAATTCAACAAGTGGGTTCAAACCCTTGGTGTGACTAAATAAATAAATAAATAAATAAATAAACAAATGGAAAAGGAAGATCGCTGATTTTTTAGATCAAAAGGAAACTAAGTTAGCTATTTCTAATTTCTCTGTGAAACACTGCTTATATCTTACTCCCTCAAAAATAATTGGCGTTTCTCTTAGATAATGTGATTATTTATAGGCTTCTACTGAATCTTTTATATTATCCTTTTCTTAGACTTCCAGGGCAGGCACAACTGGGCAAATAGTAAAAAGGTTTATTTTATTTTATTTTTTTACCTTGATTAAGTAAAGTGTATGCATACATGTGTTTAAAACAAAAATAAGTAAGAGTACAATAAAAATGCATGACTCGAATGCTGGCTGCGCTTGATGGGGAGACAAGAGGAGTAGGGAGAGGAGGGGCATACAGGGAAACAAAAGTCACAGATATTACCCCGGGCTTGAGTATGGGCAGGCAGTTCATGGGGGTTCACTATATTACTATAAATAAATAACCTGTAATCCCAGCAATGTGGGAGGCTAAGGCAGGAGGATCTCTTGAGCCCAGGAGTTCCAGCCTGAGCAACATGGCAAAACCCCATCTCTACTAAAAATACAAACAAAGAAACAAATTAGCCAGTTGTGGCAGTGTCCGCCTGCTGTCCAACTACTTGGGAGGCCAAGGAGGGAGGATCGCTTGAGCCCAGGAGGCTGAGGCTACAGTAAGCTGTGATCACACCATCACACCATTGCACTTCAGCCTGGATGACAGAGCAAGATCCTGTCTCAAAAGTAAATAAATAAATAACAAAAACAAGTATTACAAAAACTATTTTTCTCATTGTTCCACTTCTGCCTTTTAGGCAATTGCATTGGTAAGCTTATTCTGTAAGCAATTCCGACATTTTCCCCATTGATTCTCTTCCACAAGTCCAAGTGAGTAAACGGAGTCAAGGTCCACTTGGAGGCCCTGCAGCCCTCTCCTTTCTCATCCGTGCCTGAATGTGTGATGATCCCTGAACTGAGCTCGTGTGCTGTGAAGTTTGCACAACAGTGGGAAAATTCCCAAGTGTGGTTCTTATGTCAACTCTCCTTTACCAGTGAGCCAAGCCGCTAGGAAGAAGTTACGTTACTCTTTCTTATGTATATTGCACATCAGGCTCACTATGCGCTGGTTACTTGCCCAAGTCTGCTGAGACAGAACACTCACACACACAAGTTACATGAAGCAGATTTATTACTTAGGCAGCAAGGGGCAACAGAAACCTGGGGTTCATGATGAGCCAGTGCCTCCCTAAGTCTCAGGAAAATTGCCCACAGCAGATGGAGTTTAATCTGTGTATGCCCCAATTGCATCGCAGCTGAGGGACCCGAAAAAGTATCCTGCCCTGAGTTTTATACCCTGTGGTTACAGCACTCATTAAGCTAAACCATTTAAGGACATCCTTTTTCTAGGAGAGGCTGGGACAGAGCCCAAGCTGTTCCAGCCAGCTCCCCCTTATCTCAAGATATTGCATTCCCAACACACTCTTCAGTTATTCTTGAGAACAAGGAAGAAATCGGGAGAAATGGGTTAGTCCAAGGCCCTGAGAGAACTGGCTTACATATATCTTTTTCAGAAATCTTTCAAGAAGGAGTGATTCTGTAGGTGAATATGGGCATTCCTGGGGCTGGCTGTAATACCATGAAACACTGTACAAGCTTTCCCAACCAACCTGTTGATCGACTCCAGAAACATATCTGGTGCCCTGTAAGACAAACAGAACAATGGCCTGGGCTCCCAAAATGCTGAAGGTGATACCTGGCCTCTTCTCCTCCCAACTGTTGACTTACTTGCTTACTCAGAGTTACTTAATACCTTGTGATAACAGTCAGAGTCCTATAATTATGAGATTTAATTTTGAGGTCAGTAAAGTGATGAAAACGAATATCAGAAGAGGGTTGTTTCTATAAACCTAGCTTGAGTGTTTTGGAAAGCTAGATAAATGTGAGTTGCAAAAACGAATCAAATTAGGTAAGGGTTAGACAACTAAAAATTATTGGGTAGGAAATTCTAGAAATCTATGAGGAGTCTGCACTCTGGTTGCTTTGTGCTTGTCCTCAGCTTTATTCCAGTTTAAAGAGAGCAAAACTGGAGATGAAGCATGCTGCTTTACAGGAACGGGTTTTGTGAGCAAGAGAAAAAGGAACTCTAAGTAGAGGCCCTATAATTGGACTAAAAGGCCTCAATCTTGCATCAAAAGCTTGGCAAATGAATATATATTTTTACATGTCAAGTTCAAACTGTCTTAAAATATATATATGTGTTTGTCCGTTTTCACGCTGCTGATAAAGACATACCTGAGACTGGGCAATTTACAAAAGAAAGAGGTTTCTTTGGGCAATTTACAAAAGAAAGAGGTTTCTTGGACTCACAGTTCCACGTGGCTACAGAGGCCTCACAATCATGATGGAAGGCAAAGGGGAGAAAGTCATGTCTTCCGTGGATGGCATCAGGCAAAGAGAGAGCTTGCGCAGGAAGATTCCCGTTTTTATAACCATCAGATCTCGTGAGACTCATTCACTGTCACAGGAACAGCTCGGGAAAGACTTGCCCTCCTAATTCAATCACCTCCCATTGGGTTCCACCCATGACATGTGGGAATTGTGGGAATTACAATTCAAGATGAGATTTGGGTGAGGACACAGCCAAACCATATGAATATGTAACATTTTCGATGTTTCTTTGTTCCATATTATTATCCTTATTTTTAGTAACTGACTCACTTAGAGTTTCAATTATATTGGCTAAGAGCCTTTCTTCTGTGCTACCAAAACTCACCCCCAGGACCTAACAATGTTAAATATCTGGGAGGGTAAGCAGCAACAATGAAACACAAGTTTTCAACATTGTCTCTTTTGTCCTTTATTTGTTTGAGTGAAGACTTAAGAAGCAGGACAGTACTTACTTAAGGACTGACCTTGCCAAGAGCAACCCTTGATCAAATTATGCATGATACTCATCAAAACTTTTAATAAAGTTTTTTATTAACTCTACAAAATATGAATGCTTCATTCTATGACTATGAAACAAAAAAAAAAGGCAAAGGTTACAGATAAAGCTAAGTCCCTGTGATCACACCAAACCCCATTCTAGTTCGCTTTCGGAAAGTAACCACTATAATCAATTTGGTAAGTACCCTTTCTGACCGTTTCCTATACGTTTGCATATTTACATATATGTCTGTCTTAGTCGATTCAGGCTGCTATAGTACAATACCTTAGACTGGGTAATTTATAAAACAAACAAAGATGTATTGCTCGTAGTCTGGAGTCTGAGAAGTCCAAGATCAAGGTTCCAGCAGATGGAGTCTGGTGAGGGTCCATTCCTTGTAGACAACTTCTTGCTTTATTCTCCCATGGCAGAAGAGGTGAACAAGCTCCCTGAAGCCTCTTTTATAAGGGCACTAAATCTCTTCCATGAATGTGAAACTTTCAGGACCTACTAACTTCCCAAAGGCCGCACTTTCTAATGCCATCACATTGGTGATTACGTTTTAACATATAAATTTCAGGGGACCCAAACATTCTGACTATAGTACTGTCTGTAGAAATGTATACTCATGTTTTAAGCTTTCTGTTTTATTTTACATAAATAGTTTCTTATCACTTATTGTTCTTCAACGTACGTTTTACACTCATCAACATATGTTGAGGATATTTTTGTAGCATTAGTTTATTTCAACAGTGGCCATTTTTGTTGTTGTCAATCTTTTATTAATATAAACAATGCTGCAGCAAGCTTCTTTGTGATTCCTTGTGCACATCTGCAGAAATTTCTTAGCGTAGGATACTAAGGAGTGGAATTGCTAAGCCTTGAGTATGCACATACTAAATTTTTTTATTTTTTTATTTTTTATTATTATTATTTTTTTTGAGATGGAGTCTCTCTCTGTCGCCCAGGCTGGAGTGCAGTGGCACGATCTCCACTCACTGCAAGCTCCACCTCCTGGGTTCACACCATTCTCCCACCTCAGCCTCCCGTGTAGCTGGGACCACAGGCGCCCTCCACCATGCCCGGCTAATTTTTGTATTTTTAGTAGACACGGAGTTTCACTGTGTTAGCCAGGATGGTCTTCATCTCCTGACCTCGTGATCCACCTGTCTTGGCCTCCCAAAGTGCTGGGATTACAGGTGTGAGCCACCGCGCCTGGCCTAAACTTTAATTAATAATGCCAAATCGTTCTCCTAAGAGGCTCTACTAGCTTGCACTCCCATCGCTTGGCACATCTGTTACAGTTTAATATAGGAACCACTTTGCAATTTTAACCAAACTGAGTATAAGAAAAATTGTATCTCATTAGTTTAATCATTTACATAATTGGCTTTCAGATTCCCATATCTCCCTAAAATGGCCTCATCCTCCCTTTTTCTTTTTCTTTTTTTTTTTCATATTTTTAGTAGAGACGGGGTTTCACCATGGTCTCAATCTCCCGACCTCGTGATCTACCCACCTCGGCCTCCCAAAGTGCTGGGATTACAAGCATGAGCCACTGCACCTGGCCACGTTTTCATTTTTATACTCATTTTATTCTCATTTTGTTCTTTTCTTATTGACATGTCAAAATTCTTGGAAGTAATACTTTGTCTGTTGTATATATTGCAAATATTTTTTGCTATGCTCTTGCTTGTCTCTTTAACTTTATCAATAGTGTCTTTTATCATTTAAAAAATATTTATTGTTACTGTTTTCTTTTCTTGCATTTGATGCAGATGAGTTTCTCATTCTTTGTCCTTTCTGGCTTTATAAATCCTATTTAAGAATGCCTTCCCCATTTTAAATATTAGAGATATATTTGTCTATATTTTATTTTAATGCTTTTGTATTTTCATTCTCTTTACATTTAGCTGGTTAATCTATAAGGGGTTTATTTTTCTAGTTAGGTTGATTACAAATACAATTTTATTTTATTTTATTTTATTTTTACTAAATGGATACCTAACTTTCACACGAAAGTTCTTGAAATTTTTATTGGAATTGCATTCAATTTATAGATTCATATGATGACAAATGGTATCTTTATAATAATGAATCTTCTCACTGATAAACAAGATATATTTATCACTTATGTAGTTTTTTAATTGTTCAGAAAAACTAGACATTATTATTTTTAAAGATCTGAGATTTTGAGCATTTCTTTTTAGATTCATTTTTAAAGTTATAGTATTTTTTTTTTTTTGGAGATGGAGTTTCAGTCTGTTGCCCAGGCTGGAGTGCAGTGGCATGAATACAATTCATTGCAGCCTCGACCTCCTAGGCTCAAGCAATTCTCATGCCTCACCCTCCTGAGTAGCTGGGACCACAGGTGTGTGCCACCACGCCCAGTTAATTTTTTTATTTTTATTTTTTGTAGAAACAGAGCCTCACTTTGTTGTCCAGGCTGGTCTCAAACTCCTGGGCTCAAGTGATTCTCCTGCCTCAGGCTCCCAAAATGCTGGGATTACAGGTATGAGCCACCATGCCTGGCCCTAGTTTTAATCACTTTTAAGCACTATAATGAATGGGAGTCTCTCTCTCTCTCTCTTTCTTCCTACTCTGCCCTCCCTTACTCTCTTCCCCACACCCCAAAAACTGTTTAAAACAGTTTATAGTTTTAAACTGTTAGTGGCAGTGCATAGCAGCATTAGTAGGTTATTTTTAGTGATGACATCATATCCTTCCACAGCACCAAACTCCCATATTAGCTCTAATAACTTGTCTTTTAATTTTTTTCTAATCTAAGTTAGGGATTCCCTACCCGCTGGTCACGGACCGGTACCAGTCCCTGGTCTGTTAGGAATCAGGCCGTCCAGTAGGATGTGAGCAGCTAGCAAATGAGCATTACTGCCTGAGCTCTGCCTCCTGTGGGATCAGCCATGACATTAGATTCTCCTAGGAGTGAACCCTATTGTGAACTGCGCGTGCCAGGAATCTAGGTTGCACGCTCCTTATGAGAATCTAATGATAAATGTAATGTGCTTGAATCATCCCAAAACCATCCACCTCCCTTGGTCCCTGGAAAAAAATTGTCTTCCATGAAATCGGTCCTTGGCACCCAAAAGGTTGGGAATTACTGATCTAAGTAGATGATTTTTATCTACATATAATAGCTTGGTATTTACTCTCTATTTCTTTTTTACTCCTAATTTCTGTGTGTGTGTGTGTGTGTGTGTGTGTGTGTGTGTGTGTGTATGTGATTTCATTGGTTGGCATTGCTTCTAAAAAGTAGAATAAAAGTGACTGGTGGCAAATAGTCCAAAACTTTTTCTGATTTTAGTGGGAGTTATTATAATGCTTTATTACTAAATATAGTGTTTGCTGTAAAATTCTAGTTGATATCTTTTATTAGGTTAAGCCAGCATCCTTTTATAACTGATCTGGTAAAGGATTTTTTTTTTTTAATTTTAGGAATTCTTTAAAATCATGATTAGATGTTGAATTTTATAAAAATTGGTTTCAATAGGCTGGGCGCGGTAGCTCACACCTGTAATCCCAGCACTTTGGGAGGCCGAAGTGGGCGGATCACCTGAGGTCAGGAGTTCGAGACCAGCTTGATCAACATGGTAAAACCCCGTCTCTACCAAAAAATACAAAAAATTAGTTGGGCGTGATGGCGGGCACCTGTAATCCCAGATACTTGGGAGGCTGAGGCAGGAGAATTGCTTGAACCTGGGAGGCGGAGGTTGCAGTGAGCCAAGATGGCACCACTGCACTCCACCCTGGGTGTGACAGAGCAAGACTCTGTCTCAAAAAAAAAAAAAAAAAAATTGGTTTCAATATATAATTATAGGATTGCATTTTCAGTTTTTAATTGACATAATAACTATACATTTTTATGGGGGTACAGTGTGATGTTTCAATACACGTGTACATTGTGCAATGATCAAATACCCTAATTTAGCATATCCATCACCTCATATATTTGTCATTTCTTTGTGGTGACAACATTCAACATTCTCTCTTCTAGTTATCTTGAAATATATAATAGATTATCCTTAGCAGTAGTCACCCTACTGTGCAAGAGAACACCAAGACTTATTCCTCCTAACTGTAACTTTGTACCCATTGACCAAGGTTCGCTTAACCTCCTTCTCCCTACTTTCTGCAGCCTCTGATAACTACTGTTCTACTTTCTACTTCTATGAGGTCAACTTTTTAAAAGTCTATATCTGAGTATGACCATGCAGAATTTTTCTTTCTGTGTTTGTCTGATTTCACAAAACATAATGTTCACTAGATTCATGCATGTTGTCACAGATGACAGGATCTCATTCTTTTTTACGGCTGAATAGTATTCCATTATGTATATATATCACATTTTCTTTATCCATTCATTCACTGATGGACACTTAGGTTGATTTCATATCTTGGCTATCATGACTAGTGTGGCAATAAAAATGAAAGCATGTCTTTTTGACATACTGATTTCATTGCTTTTGGATATATACACAGAAGTGATATTGTTGAATCATATGATAGTTCTATTTTTAATATTATAAGGAACCTCCACATTGTTTTCCATGATGGCTATACTAATTTATCTTTCCACCAACAGTGTAGAAGAATTCCCCTTTCTCCACATCCTCACTAACATTTGTTATTTTTTGACTTTTTGATAATAGCCATTCTAACTGGGATGAAGTGATATCTCACTGTAGTTTTGATTTGCACTCCCCTAATGATTAGTGATGTTGATAATTTTTTCATATAATTGTTGACTGACCATTTGTATGTCTGCTTTTGAGAAATGTCTACTCAAGTCTTTTGCCCATTTTAAAATCAGATATCTGGTTTTTTGCTACTGAGTTGAGTTCCTTATACATTCCAGATATTAATCCCTTGTCAGATGTGTAGTTTGCAAATATTTTCTCCCATTCTATAGCTTGTCGTCTCACTATGTTGATTGTCTCCTTTGCTGTGCAGAAGCATTTTAGTTTGTTATAATCCTACTTGTTTATTTTTGCTTTTGTTGCAGTGTCATGAAGGATTTCTTCTGTGTTTTCTTCTGGTAGTTGCACAGTTTCAGGTCTTACATTTAAGTCATTAATTCATTTTGAGTTGATTTTTGCATATGGTGAGAGATAGAGGTCTAGTGTTATTCTTTTGCATGTGGATATCCAGTTTTGCCAGCACCACCTATTGAAGAGGTTGTCTTTTCCTCAGTGTGTGTGGCATTTTTGTCAAAAATCAGTAGGTTGTAAATGCATGGATTTATTTTTGGGTTCTCTGTTCTGTGCCATTGGCCTGTCTGTTTTTAATGCCAAAACCATGCTGTTTTGGTTACCACAGCTTTGTAATATATTTTGAAGTCAGGGAGTGGATTGTATGTATTTATCTTTAATCTGTTAATGTACAGAATTATATGGCTATATTTTCTAATGTTTATTTATTATCTTAAGCATGTTTACATTAATGAGACAAATCTTATTTAGTCATGATGATGTTAATATGCTGGCAGGTTTGATTCTAATATATCTTTTTTTTTCTTTAACTTTTAAGTTCAGGAGTACACATGTAGGATGTGCAGGTTTGTGACATAGGTAAATGTGTGCCATAGTGGTTTGCTGCCCTGATCATCCCATCACTTAGTTATTAAGCCCAGCATCCATTAACTATTCTTCCTGATACTCTCCCTGGCCCCACTCCCACCCCCAATAGGCCCCAGTGTGTGTTGTTCCCTCATGTGTCCATGTGTTCTCATTGTTCAGCTCCCACTTATGAGTGAGAACATGCAGCATTTGGTTTTCTGTTTCTGCATTAGTTTGCTGAGGATAATGGCTTCCAACTCCATCCACATCCCTGCAAAAAACATTATCTAATTCCTTTTTACGGTGGCATAGTATTTCATGGTGTATATATATCACATTTTCTTTATCCAGTCTATCATTGGTGAGTATTTAGGTTAATTCCATGTCTTTGCTATTGTGAACAGTGCTGCAATGAACATACGAATGCACGTATCTTTATAATGGAATGATTCATATTCCTTTAGGTGTATACCTAAAGGTAATAGGATTGCTGGGTCAACTGGCATTTCTGCCTCTACATCCACGCTGTCTTCCACAGTGGTTGAACTAATTTACACCCCAACCAACAGTGTGAAAGCATTTTAAACTGTCCTATAATTTTTATCTAATTTTACATGGTTTCACAAAATAAGTTCACTATCTTTCCATTTTAAAAAAATTTTAAAAATGAAGTTTGTTAAAGATGATAGTTATCTTCATTGAATATTTGTGGAACTTCCCCTTAAAGCCAACTGGATGCGGGGAGATTCTTACTTTTCTATTTTAACATATTTTTATTATTCTCTTCTAGTTTCTAAAACTTGTCTCTATACTTATATTCCCCCTTTCTTTTTTTTTTCTTTTTTCTTTTTTTTTTTTTTTTTTTTTTTTTTTTTTTTTTTTTTTTTTTTTTGAGACAGTCTCCCTCTGTCACCCAGGCTAGAGTGCAGTGGCATGATCTCAGCTCACTGCAAGCTCTGCCTCCCGGGTTCACGCCATTCTCCTGCCTCAGCCTCCCAAATAGCTGGGACTACAGGAGTCCGCCACCACGCCCGTCTAATTTTTTGTATTTTTAGTAGAGACGGGGTTTCACCATAGCCAGGATGGTCTCGATCTCCTGATCTCGTGATCCGCCTGCCTCAGCCTCCCAAAGTGCTGGGATTACAAGCATGAGCCACCGCACCCAGCCATATTGCCCCTTTCCTGCTTAATATTATTTACTGAAACATGTCTATTACTTTGCTAACAATTACCATACGTCTTTTGATGTTATTGGTATTTTCAAAGAAGCGTCTTGTTATTTTGTAATCATTATTAAAGTCAAGTGTTATCTAAAACACAATTATTTTTAAATTTCACTTTTGCTTTATTTTTTTTTTTCTTAATCACTGCTTTCTTTGGATTTATTTTGGTTCTATTTTTCTGACACTTTGAATGGAAGCTAGTTTATTCATTTTACGTCCTTCTCATTTTCAAGTAAAGGTATTAAAAGTTATAATTTTTTTCTCTTGGAATACTTTCAGGTGCATCACAGAAATTTTAATATGTAATCTCAGCATTAATATCAAAATATTTTATAATTTTCACTAATTTTCTATTCAGTCCAAGAGTAATTATAAGTGTTTATTTTTTCATTTTAAGGATACAGTTTCTTGTAGTATTCTTCTATTATTAATTTGCAATTGTATTGCACTGCACGTATTATAAGTGGCCAATATGATCACTTTTGGGGATTTGATGAAATTTCCTTAGTTGCCTAACACATTGTTAATATTATACATGTTCCATTTTTGTTTAGAATGATTACCTATTTGCCTGCATTGGAAACAAAAGTTTTTATTTTGTTAGTCAAATCCTCTCTTCTCTATTCTTACATGTTTTTTGTCTATTGTAACTACAGATTTCAGTAAAAGGTTGTTGGGATCTTCCACTGTAATTGGATTTCTTAATTGCTCGTTTTTCTATCAGTATTTTATCTATATGCTTTCAGTTTATATTCTTCAATGCATAAATATTTAACACTAAAACTTCTTAGAACAAGTTTCTTCTATGAGCATGAAATAGGGCTGAGTCATCTTTCATGCTTTTTATTCAAACTTTGTTTTGTCGGTAATGAGTTGATGGCCAGGACTATCTTTTTTTCTCTCTCTCTCCTTAAGCCTCCTATAAAAAGAATATAAACAGATAAAGATATTATTTTTAAGTTTATTATTGTTATTTTTAAAGTCTACAATTCAGTAGTTTCTTTAAGTACAATTGTTGCAGAATCATTTATTGAAAATCACTGTTCATTTCCCAATGTTGTCTTGGCACCCTTGTCTAACTCAGTTGATCATAAATGTGAGAGTTTATTTCTGGACTTTCAGTTCTAGTCCCCTAATCTATAATCTATCCTTATGCCTATAGCTTTGTAGTAAGCTTTGAAATCAAGAAGTATGTTTTTCAATTTTTTTTTCTCCTTTTTAAGATTGTTTTGCTATTTTGGGGCCCCTTGCATTTTCATATAAATTTTAGGACCAGCCTGACAATATCCACAAAAACAAAACCCCAAAGAAATAAAAATTTAAAAAACAGACAGCTGGTATTTTGGTATGTTATTAAGGATTGCATTGAATCTGTAGATCAGTTTGGGTATTGCCATTTTAATAATATTGTCTTCCAATTCATGAACATGGGATATCTTTCCATTTCTTTAGGTTTTCTTTAAATTATTTCAATCATACTTACAGGTTTTAATGTACATGTCTTATACTTATTTTCTCAAATTTACTCCTAATTATTTTATTCTTTTTTATGTTGTTGTAATAGAATTTTATTAATTTGGTTTTTAGATTACTCATTATTAGTGTGGAGGATCCAATTGATTTTTGTACATTGATCTGATACCTTGCAATCTCGTTGACCTCATTTACTAGTTATAACAGTTTAACGTCTTCCTTTTCTGTCTAGATACCTTTTATTTATTTTTCTTGTCTAATTTCCCTGGTTAGAACATTTAACACAATGTTGAATAGAAGTAGTGAAGGCAGACATTCTTGTCTTGTTTCTTTTCTTGGGGAAAAGTATTCAGTGTTTCACTGGTAAGTACAATCTAGCTGTTTGGTTTTTCAAAAAAACCAAATCAGCTTGGGGAAATTCCCTTTCATTCCTTCTCTGTTAAGTGTTTTATCATAAAAGGGTGTTAGATATTATTAAATGCTCTTTCTGCCTATTAAGATAATCGTATAATTTTTGTCTTTTATTCTATTGTTATGGTGCATTACATTGATTGGTTTTGTATGTTAAACCATTCCTGGGATGAATCCCACTTGGCCCTGGTGTACATGTTCCTGGATTTAGTTTGCTGGTATTTTGCCAAGGATTTTTGCCTCTATATTTATAAGAGGTATTGGTATGTAGTTCTTTTCCTGTGCGGTCTTAGATTTTTTTTTATCATAGTAATACTGACCTCATAGAATGAGTTTGAAAAGGTTCTCTTTTCTTGTGTGTGGGATTTGTGTGTTTGTGAGTGTGTGTGTGTGTGTGTGTGTGTTGAAAGAGTTTGTGAAGGACTGTACTTTTTTTTGAAAGAGTTTGTGTGTGTGTACTGTATCACCATATTTTTTGTTACTCTCTCCCCTGCCACTTGTTAGAGGGTTTACATTTTCTTTTGTCTGTTTTCTTTCTCTTCTTCATCTCCTCTTTTTCTCCTCTCTTCTCTCCCTCACCTCTCACCTCCAAAGGTATAAAATTTTTACACTCTCCTTTCCCTCCTTTTGTAGATTACTCATACATTTTAACACACATACTTAAATATGTACTACTACAAACAATGAAATTTAGTGTCTAGAGCCTCCCCCTAAACAAGAACCAAGAACATTTCCTATCTCTTTTACTCTCCATATCTCCGGTCACCTCACTCCTTTACTCGCTTTTCCACCACCACCAATTCATATTACATTATCTGGCCCTTTAGGTCTGTAATTCTAATGATTTTTTTAAATACTGATACTTTGTTACTTTTAAGAGTGAGTTTTATTGTTTTTTTTACTCCCCATTGCTTCTTACTTCCCTCTTCTTCTTTCTCAGAGATAATAAACTTTCTGTGTGTTTGTACATCTGAAAATGTCTTTATTTTTAAATTATGCATATTTAGAAAATTACACTGTAACTATCCTCTGTACTCAGCACCTGTATTTAACAACATTTAAAACTTTCAGCCACAGTTGAGATATTTTATCTTTGCAAATGAATTCAAACATTGCATTACATACAAGTCAAAGCATCCCTCATCTTCTCTTACCCTTCCAGAGGTAACCATTTTTCTAAAGTTCCCATGCATATGAAAATAATTCCCATGTATGATTTTGAACTAGATAGACACAGAAAGAAAGAGAGATGTAAAAATAATAAATGTAACAAATAAAACTCTGATTCTTGTATTTTTTAAAATACACATAAATGGTATCACATGGTGTTAGTATCATCCTGAACTAACACTATCAATCGACACTAGATTTATTCCTGCTCTCATATGCTGCTTTGCTTCTTTCTTATTGACATTATATATATTCCATTGTTCTTTTTTTTTCATTATCCTATGATGAGTTATTTCTACATTTTTTTTTGCACCTTTAGGTGACCTCATTGTGTAAAAATTCAAAAACACTGCCCCAGTGTCTTTCTGCATTGGTGTTAGCTATGCCCATGCAGATACCAGTCTTATTCTTCCTGCTTGGGAGTTATCTGGTGTTTTTCTCTAGATACTTTTTTCTTCACTTGAGGGCTCTGGAATTTCCCTATGATGAGTCTTTTCATTTATTCTACATGGAACTCAAGCACATTCAACCTCAGTACCATTATCTTTTTGTCAGATATGAGAAATGTTCTTACGTCATTGTTTTGAAAAGTATCTCTTCATTCTTTCTCTTTTTTCTTCCTTTAATTTGCTATATTTGGAGCTTCTAAAACTATCTTCCTTATCTCTTCTTTTCTTCCATTTTTTCTATCTCTTTGTTATTTTCATGCTATACTCTTGGAGAATTTCTCAGCTTGATTTTCTAGCTCTGTAAGTGTTTTATTTGGCTATTTACACAACATCCAGCAAATACTTATTGAGCACCTAGTGTGTGCTAGGTACTCTCTTGGATATGGAAATACAGGAGTAAGCAAATAAAGTTACTGTCTTCAAGACTTCCTATTGATGGGAGCCCAAAAATAAATGATATATCAAGTAGTTGAATGTGTGTGAAGAAAAATAATGCAAGAACAGCAGATACAGTATAACAAGGAATGGAATAGAAAAGATGGTCAAGAAGATCTCTTGAATGACATGGCCTCTGAGAAGAGGACTACAATTCCCTGAAATTCTGCAAAATTATCTCAAAGGAGGTTTTCCCAGGACAGGAGGGTCTCTGCTAGCCCCTACTCTTCTAGCCTGATAGATCTCATTTCTGATTTAACTTTTTGACATCATTTAAAATGAGTTGGTTGTTCTATTCTGCATCTGCTTCTCACCCTCCACTGTTCCTGCTTCGGGTGGAGAAGGCTGAGAAGGACAGGGCCAGTCTGGTGTCACAAGGGCACTACAAAGACTCCAGGACCGCAATGGGGTGTGATTTTATCACACTGAGAGTTGAGGTGGAATCCTCTCCTGAGACGATAGAAGATGCTGCTGTTAGAGGAAAGAATGAAAACAGTGCCAGAGCGCCAGAGTCCAAAATGGTGAGGGGAAGTGAAAATGAGGAGAAGTGTAGAGCAGACACTTTAATAAAATGTGAGAGCACCAGTGAAAAGGGCAAGCCCCAACAGAGTGATGTTAATTTAGGGATCCTGTTCAGACACTTAAAATCTGCCTTAGCACTTGTGACTTTTCTCTGTGGGCTGGATGAAATGTGGTTCACTGAGGGCAAGGGAAATGTTGGTTAGAAGCCTGGCTTAATGGGTCTAGTGTACAGAAGACACCATCTAATATACAGTTCACTATAACTAAAAGTAAATCTAACATTTGATCTAGCAATTCCACTCCTGGACATCCATCCAGAGGAAAAGAAACCATTATATTGTACAAAAAAGATACTTGCACATGCATGTTTACAGCAGCACAATTTGCAATTGCAGAAATATGGAACCAGCCCAAATGCCCTTCAATCCATGAGTAAATAAACAAAATGTGGTGTATATATACCATGGAATACTACTCAGCCATGAAAAGAAACAAAATAATGGTGTTCTCAGTAACCTGGATGGAATTGGAGACCATTATTCTAAATGAAGTAATTCAGGGATGGAAAACTAAACATTGTATGTTCTCATTTGTAAGCGGGGGCTAGGCTATGAGGATGCAAAGGCACAAGAATTATGCAGTGGACTCTGGGGATTCGGAAGAAACAGTGGGAGGGTGGTAAGGGATAAAAGAGAACACATTGGGTACAGTGTACACTGCTCAGGGGATAGGTGCACCAAAATCTCAGAAACCACCACTAAAGAACTTATTCATGTAACAAAACACCACCTGTTCCCCCAAAAACCTATTGAAATAAAATAATAATAATAATGTATTTCACTGTAAATGGAACCTATAAAAGCCAGTGCTACTCTAAATGGCTGTTATAGAAGTTGAAATATCCTTGACCAAGATCTAGTAGAGGAGAGTCAAGCATCAGATGGATGGATGGACTACAGAGTTATAAAGTTTTAATAAAAAGTCAAGATTCTATGAGGCTCAAGTTGAAATACAGAGCATAAGCTCATATGAAAAGGAGAATGCATTATTCAGAATAGTCTTGGCTATTATAAGATGATCAAAAAAACAGAAGTCTCTGTGGCTTGCCAAAGAAAGCCTGATGGGAAAGATGACTCTCACATAAAGTCTGATGGGAAAGATGACTCTGCAGAGCATCTCTCCTCCATTTGGTAATCCAGGGATCCAGGCTGCCTTCATCTTTTGATGAGGTGAACTCAACACATAGCTTCCATGGTTACTGAGTCAAGGAAACCAAGGCAGTGTGTTCAGATGTGATATTTCTAAGGATCAGATCTGGAAATGGGTTACAATGCTCACACCCCACTGATGAGAACCAGTCCCATGGTCCTAATCTAACTGAAAGGGAGGCTAGGAAATGTAGTCATTCTGCTTGCTTAGGAAGAGGAAGATTCAATGGAATTTCGTGAACACGTACCATTGTCTTTGCCACAGAGAGATGTGAATTACATGGTGTGTAATAAGGAAAATGCATAAGAACTGATTTTTAATTATGCCATGCATAAGAAACTAATAATAGTTTCTCTATGTCCCAAGTGAAAGCTTTGTTACTCCAATTTCTGAAAAAGTAAAGGCATGTCCACCTGGAAAGTTTCACTCCATGAGCACCTGGACTCCAGATACCTTGGGAGCAATTCAAGCAGAGAAAGCTCTCTCAAATGGATTTTTGTCAGTTCATTTGGAAAACACTTTGGGTCCCTTGGAAGACAACAAAGATAAAAATGTCTTTATGACATTCCTCCTCCTAGGCACATTCTACGGCTTTTTCAGGGTCAGGAAAATGAGTGGCCTGTCTAAAGTCATCAGCCGGGTCACTGTGTCAGAAACAGGATGAGAGTCAGCACACAGTTGCTTGTGCTTTTCCTACGCACACATGAGGTCAAGAGATCTTTCCATTAGACAATGAGTCCCTTGCAGGTATGCTCTGGATTGGGGTTAGGGGTGGCTAAATCAGGTCAAGCAATTTGACTAAATCTCCTAACCCAGAATTCTTCTCTAAGTAAAATCAACAAAACAGATGTGGTTCTCCCATTAGTCTTTATTTGTTGTAATTACCCACTAATGTGCCTTTTAAGGATTTAGAGGCACATTAACCTTGAGTCTTGCAACAAAACCAACAAGTCTGCCAGGTTACTGTGCTTGCTTGATCCCGAAGACTCACATTTCCAACCTGCATGCATTTTAGAAGACAAACTAATTGGAATTTAATTGAGGAGAAACCCTATAGTAGATTTACACCCTATCAATTTAGAGAAATATCCTTAATTTCTAAAATCCAGTCTTCTTTAATCTTAAGACTTTCAGGAAGCAGTTTTACATTGTGGGGAAAAAAATGATGCAAGCTCTAGAAATACACGATCTTCATTTTGCTCCTCTTCCTGTGATTTATTAACTAAGGAACTTTCAGAAATCGCCACACTTCTCAAAACTTGTGCTTCCCCACCTGTACAATAGGCTGATGAAATGGGTGGGCTCATGAGTTGTTCTGATGATTAAGTGAGATGACAATATAAGATATCTGGCACCTAAGAAGTGCTCAGAAAATATTACTGTCACTGCTCCTACTTCTGACAAGTGATCTTTTAATTACTTGAAATCAACTCAAATGTTCTGCTTTTTGTTTGTTTGTTTTGAGGAAAAAAAAAAAGGCTAAAGTGTAGTAGTGCAATCATGGCTCACTGCAGCCTCAAACTCCCAGGCTCAAATAGTCCTCCCATCTCAGCCTCCCAATTACCTGGGACTGTAGACACACACCACAACATTCAGCTAATTTTTTTTTATTTTTAGAAGAGACAGGGTCTTGCTATGTTGCCCAGGCTGATCTTGAACACCTGGGCTCAAGTAATCCTCCCACCTCAACCTCCCAAAGAGCTGGGATTACAGGCATGGGCCACTGCACCTAGCACCAAATGTTCTAAATATTTGAGATATACAGGCCTGGGTTTCCCAGTGTATCTCCCCTCCCACAACTTTATGAGACGTTGACCACTGGTAGTTTTTTTCCATGTAAAATGTAGTATATTGTGTTACAAGAATGTTGCTACTGTGGTCACAGTGTATGAGACTTGGGTCTGAGCCATGAGAGACCAACATGAACTTGTGTAAGGTGGTCATACGGGAAACTAGCTTCTTATCATGTGGCTTGGCTCAAGACTCTGCCCAGTACACATGCTCCATATTAAGTGATATGAAAACTGATCCAAACAAAGTCTCTCTGTTAGGAACAGTAAGAGAGTAGCAGGGACCAATGGATCTCTGTTTCAAGGAGATAAAATAGCCCAATCACTAGTGGTGAAAGTCCCCTGAGCTTGCCTTGCCTCTTGAAAATGAGATGTTCTTCCAGTCTTTCTTAAAGTCTGGTACCTGGACTGAACAATGATAAAGACAGCTTTCTTGATTTCTTCATATTCTAATCTTAGCTTTCCTCACTTAAGTAACCTAGCTATGTGTCTTCTTTGCAAACTAAAAATGTCTATGTTTAAGATACATTAGTGTACATGTATACAAAACTCGATAACTTTTTCCAAAACTACACATTCAGAGGAGATCAGAAGGAAAATCCATCAATGTGTTAACAATGTGAGAATACTGTTATCTACTTTTACTTTCTCCATGTTGCTTATCTTTATTTTCTGATTTTTTTAAACACACAAGATAGTTCTTATTGGAGGGAATGAATTTTTTGTTGTAAAAATAGTAAGCTCTATCCAGCTCAGGGACAAGATGACACAGAGTTACTTCTCTCTGCTCTTCCTCTTTAAATATAGCTAAATATCCTGGAACTAATTCAGCAGATAATCATAAAACAACTTGAAAAAGTGAGAAGAAGGCTTACAATGTCAAGCCTTAAGGGATGATGTCAGAGTGAGTTCCTTGCATTTTTTTCCTATGATTCATATATCACAGACTGGACATCAAAAAGGTAGCCTTTTTGCAGCATTGAACCACTTACAGGAACAGACAAATATCATGTTTGCTCTCTCTGCCAAAGAACTGAGAAAGGGGTGATCCAGCAGAGACCAATGAAGTGATCCACCCCAAACCCAAGGCAGTAGCAGGCTCAATCAGCTGCAGCAGCAACTAAAACCCAGTGTTTCCAAAACTAACCCTCCATTCACACGGAAAGCTCTTCAGGGACTGATTGAGAGCCTAGCAGAAGCAGAAGAACAAAGTCAACTAGAACAATACACAAGGGCTCTGAAATTAAATGGTCATTGAACCAATAGCTCACAAAAATGGGCAAGACCTAAACTTAAACAGAAGTTGAAATAGAATCAAAAGCTGCCAAACATAATATTCAAAATATCCAAGACACAACAGAAAGCCATTCATGATAGGAAGAACCATAAAAAACACAAAAGTGAGAAAAGACCATCAGCAGACACCTGCACTGAGATGAATCACAACTTCGGATTATCAGACGAAGTTAAGCGCCATCATTAAAATGCTTCTACACTTACAAATTCTCTAGGAAGAAATAAAATAAAAAATCTTGGCAAAGAAACAGAAGTTTTTTTTTATAAAAAAGTATAATTTATAGTGAAATTATAGAAATGAAAAATACAAGTGAAAATTATAGAACTGAAAACTACAAGTACTAAAACTAAAAAAAGACAAAAAACCTCACTATATGAATTCAGTGGTAAAGTGGAGACAACCAAGAATAGAATTGGTGAACTTGAGTTTATTCAAAACTAAAATAAACTAAAAAAAAATTTAATGAATGAATTCTTAGCATTTATGGAACAAAAATGTAAGTTGAAAAATATTCTATTATCGAAGTGCCAGAATAAGAGGGGAAAGAACGTGGAGTTGAAAAGGGAGTCAAAGAAATAATGGCTGTAAATGTCTCCAGTTAGCAAAAGACTTAATCCAACAAATCCGAGAGGTTGGGCAAACCCAAACAGCATAAACTGAAAGAAATTCCCACCAAAACACATCATAATGAAACTTCTGAAAACAAAAGAGAAAGAAAAACGTCTTAATAATAGCTAGAGAGAAATAACATATTACCTGTAGCGGAACACCAATTTAGATGAAAGCAGATTTCTCTTTGAAACCAAGGAGGCCAGAAGGAAGTGACACAACACTTACAAGTGCTAAAAGAAAAGAAAAAAATTAAAAGCACATAAAACTGAATGAAAAGAAAAATACAATGCATCAAAATTTTGGAGAGACATCTAAAGTAGGGCAGAGAGGCAAATTTATAGCACTAAATGCTTACATTAGAGAAGAAGAAACGTCTCAAGTCAAAGATAATAGCTTCTACCTCAATAAACCAGAAAGAGAAGAGCAAAATAAGCCCAAATCTAGCAGAAAGAAGGAAATAATAAAGAGAAGAGCAGAAAGAAATGAAATTAAAAACAAGAAAACAACAGAAAAAGTTAATGCAACAAAAATCTGGTCTTATAAGGAAAACCCAATGTCTAGCAAGACTGAGAAAGATAAAAAGAGAGAAGATACAAACCAACAATATCAGATAAAACGGGAAAACACAACAGAGCCTGCAACCATTAAAAAGATAATAAAGAAATACTATGAACAATGTTATACTCATAAATTCAACAATAGAAAAGAAATGAACCAATTCCTCAAAACCACAAACTAACGAAACTCAGTCCAGATGAAGTAGATAACTTGAATAGTCCTATAACAATTGAAGGAATTGAATTTATAATTTAACAGCTCTTGGAAAATCATTTCACTGAAGACTCTTACCAAACATTAAAAGAAGAATTCACATCAATTTTAAACAATCTCATCCAAAAAACTGAAGAGAATGGAACAGGTCCTAACTCATTTTATGAGGCACATATTATCCTGATACTAAAAGCAGACAAACACAGAACAAAAAATTAAAACTACAGCTCAATATCTCTTATAAATTTAAACATAAAATTTCTCCACAAAAGATTAGCAAATCAAATTCAGCAATGTTATAAAAAGAATAATACACTATTCTTTAGTACAAGGGGGATTTCTTTCAGGCATACAACCCTGGTTCAACACTTGAAAATCCATCAATGTTTAATCCACAGTATTAACAAGCTAAAGGAGAAAACTCGCACGATCATATCAATTGCTGCAGAAAGAAAATTTGATGAAATTCAAAACCCAGTTATGACAAATACTCTCAACAAACTGGGAATAAAGATCTTCTTCAACCACATAAAGAGCATCTATACAAATTCTATATTTCTATTCCCAGTTTTATATGACCATTAAGCTAGCACCATGCTTACTGTTCAAAGACTGAACACTTTCCCTCTAAGATCAGGAACAAGGATGTCTGCTCTCACCACTGTTATTCACCACAGTATTGGAAGTTCTAACCAGTGGTAATAGGGCAAGAAAAAGAATTAAAGAGTGTACAGGCTGGAATGGAAGAAATAAAACTGCCTCCATTTGTAGATGAAATTACCTACATGCAAAACCCCAAGGAATCTATAATAAGTTTTCTAGGACAAATAAGTCAGTTATTAAGGCCACAGGATACAAGATCAATACATAAAAATCAATTTTATTTCTATATACTAACAACAAACAAGTTCAAACTGAAGTAATTGCAATACTATTTGCAATTATTCCAAAGAAAAATAAAATACTTAGGTATAAGTCTAATGAAACAGGTAAAAGATCTATATGCTGAAAATTACAACGCATTTACCTTTTAAAATCATAAAATGCCTAAATAGTTGAAGAGCCATATTGTGTTAGGGGATTGGAAGACTCAGCATAGTAAACTTCTCAATTCTCCCCAGATCTACAAGTATAATGCAATTCTTGTCAAAATCTCAGAAAAAAAAATTTAAATAGAAAATCTTATTCTAAAATTTATATGGAAACAAAAATTCCCTATAATAGCCAAAACAATTTTTTAAAAGAATAAAGGGGTAGGAGTCACTCCTCCTGATATTAAGTCTTACTACTTAGCTATAGTAGTCAAGACAGTGTGATAGTGATGGAGATATAGTCACACATATCAATGGAACAATAAAGAGCTCAGAAATAGACCCACAAAAATACGTTCATTTAATATCTGGCAAAGAAGCAAAAGTGATTCAACGAAAGAAAGACAGCCTTTCTGAAAAATGGTGCTGGTAAATTGGACATTCATAGAGAAAAAAAAAACCTCAGTCTAAATCTCATTTCTTATTTTAAAAATTAAAATGTGTGATAAAAATGTATCAATGTAAAACATAAAAATAGAAAAATTTATTGGTCCTCATCAAAATCTTAAAACTTTTGCTCTGTGAAAGACCCTGTTAAGAAGATAGAAAGATGAGTAGCAGTGGCTCACGCCTGTAATCCCAGCACTTTGGAAGGCCGAGGTGGGCGGATCACGCCATCCCGGCTAACATGGTGAAACACCATCTCTACTAAAAAATACAAAACAATTAGCCAGCCGTGGTGGCGGGAGCCTGTAGTCCCGGCTACTGGGGAGGCTGAGGCAGGAGAATGGCGGGAACCCAGGAGGCGGAGCTTGCAGTGAGCCCATATCTCACCACTGCACTCCGGCCTGGGCAACAGAGGGAGACTCCGTCTCAAAAACAGAGCGAGACTCCGTCTCGGAAAAAAAAAAAAAGAAGATAGACAAATTACAGACTTGGAGAAAATACTGCAAATCGCATATTTAACAGAGGGTTTATATCTAAAATAGAAAACAAGGTTTCAAAACTCAACATTTTAAAATATTCAGTTGGAAAATGGACAAAAGACATGAACAGATTTTTCACGGATGAGGGTATATAGATAGCAAATAGGCCTATGCAAAGAGGCTCAACATCATTGACCATTAGGAAAATGCAAATTAAAGTCACAGTAATTGTCTCTATATACCTATTAAGATGGATAAAATAATAAATACAACACTCAGTGCTGGCAAGGATGTGGAGAAACTGGATTACTCATACATTACTGATGAGACGGCAAATGGCACAACTACTCTGAAAAAAAGTTTGCACTTACTTTTGAAACTAAAAATGGACTTACCACACAACCCAGTAGTTGCATTACTGGGATTACTGGGCATTTATCCCAGAAAAATAAAAACTTCTTTTCATGAAAAACTTCTACAAGAAGATTTACATCAGTTGTATTCATGCAAGTAAAAAACTGGAAACTACCTAAATGGCCTTCAATAGGTGAATTGTAGAACAAACTGTACTTCTATACTATGGAATACTACTGAGCAATAAGAAGGAATACACTATTGACTGATGCACCAAGTTGGATCAATTTCAAGGAAATTATGCTGAGTGAAAATGCCAATCTCAAAAGAATATGTACTGCATCATCCCATTTATGCAATAGTGAAATCGTATAATTATAGAGATGAAGAATCAATTTATGTTTGCTGGGGGGTCAGGAATGGGGCTTTTGGAAAGGGAGTAAATGTGACCATGAAAAGGAAGCATGAGAAAGACTTATGGTGATTATAGATCCTGTTTGTGACAGTTAGTACACAAAGCTATACACGTGATCAAATTACATAGAGCTACACACACACACACACACACACACACACACACAAATGCACGCAAAACTTTTGAAATTTGAATAAACTCTTTGGAATGTACCAATGCCAATTTCCTGATTTTGATATTGTGCTATAGTCATGCAGGTTGTTAGAAGATACTGGATGAACAGGCACCAGAACTCCTTGCACACTTCTTTGCAACTTCCTTTGAATCTATAATTATCACAAAATAAAAAGTTAAAAATAATAGCAAGTGCTGTTTACTTTTGGAGGTCAAGGTAGGGGACTCATTTGAGGCCAGGAGTTTGAGACCAGCCTGGACAACATAGTGAGACCTCATCTCTACAAAAAAAACTTGTAATTAGTCAGGTGTAGTGTTGCGTGGCTGTAGTCCCAGCTACTTGGGAGGCTGAGGTGGGAGGATCACTGGAGCCCAGGAGGCCGAGGCTGCAATGAGCTGTGATCACACCACTGCACTTCAGCCCAGGTACACAGCAAGACCCTGTCTCTAAAAAATATAAAAGTAAGTACACAGTAAGTGCTGTTTGAAATATTTACTTCAAAAAATACATATTCTTTTGCACTTATGTTCATTATTTTTATCCATAATATTCCAGAAAAAAGTTTGTGTTTAAGATAAAAACAGGAAGTAAAAACACAATAAAAAGGAAGATATTTTGAAATTATCTGGTGATAAGTGTACCCTTGCTATACTTATCAATCGATCACTCAATCTGGAATAATTGATCTAGGCCATGAGCAATTAAAAAGACATAAAAACTCTTCAAGATATTTCATGGCTCCTTCTCCTCCTGGCTGGATTTTAAGGACAGGACAAACTGCTATTGAGAGAAGTATGATTTGAATTGAAAGAAACATGGGCCAGTGTCTTCTGAGCAAACAGGAGAAAAGTAAGAAAGACCTCAACTCAGGCATCTGAAATGAGCTGTTTAACAGGACTACAACCAGCTCTTAGAGCCTACTTTATATAAAACCCAGATCAGATTCTATTGGGAGAGAAAGAGAAGGTGGGAAGAGGAAGAAACTGAGAAGAACATCTCCCAGGAGTCAGAGTTCAGAAAATAGGAGAAATCTACAAATCAGGAAAACACATAGAATAATTATGAGGAAAACTCTGTCAACCTCCCAGGTACAAGTCATAACAACTGTTACTATCTTACCCGGTGCAATATTTTTCTTCCCGTCCGAGACAGAAATAAACATAAACTATTCTAGAAACCTGGATTATATTACCATGTAATTGTTTGCATAGAATTAAATGGCTTGGGGAACAGAAGAGCCCAGAACCTTGCTCCCTTTGTACTCACTGTCTTAAATAAATTGTCCTGTTTGCCAATTTGCTTTTCCACAAAGAGAGGCTCCATCCTGTCTCTGAATTTTTTTTCAAAAGCTTATTTCTGCGTTTTAAAATTCATTTTCAAGAATCTATTTAGCTGAGAGTAAAACCATTTAATGACTAAAGTTTTGCATCTACTTAGATGAAATTATTTACGTAGATCATTAGAAATACACAAGTGGCCTCTCTCGTTTCCTGTCTAGGGAAAACTTATCGTTAAATACGCTTTTGCACGGTTACTGAAACTGAAGCAACACCCAGTTCAAATCGTCTACAGATCTTAAATTATATTTCCAAAAGCAACAGCTCTTTTCTATGAACAATGGCAATACTTGTTATGGGTTTAAATAGGAATTCTTCATTTGGAATATTTGAATATGGGGACATTCTGGGAAATGTCCAGAAAAAAAAAAAAATCCCACCAAGGGTTCAGCAAACAGTTGCATAACCCTCTTTTTATCTGGGGTGTTGACCCAGTCATTCATTCCATGTTTGCTGTGGTGAGTTCAGCAAAGCTGGTTGCCAAGACAACCTTAATCCGTGAACAGAGCCGGCTCCATTGGTGGTCAGTTACAACACGCTTTGTCCCGTTGGGTGTCCTGTAACCGAATGAATGGAGAGACAGAAAACAAGCACCTTCAGTAAACATGACCTAATGAGAGCGGCGTCCTCCAACTGCCTGGGAGGCACCGGAAGAAACCTACCAGGAGCCAGGACCCTCACATGGACAGAGGCATCACTTCCCAAAGAAGTCCATGTCATAAAGGGTCCTTTGGTTGTGGGGTTTAATGACATAAAACTATTCTATTCACCTCCAGGGCTAAGGAAGTATCTTTTGATTTATTGCACTGTTCTAAACACTATGTAATTAGATGAGCTTGGAACTCTGCAAGGGGGCAGTCTGTGGTGCAGATAGGTTTCCCGCTGAAGTACATGGATGCTGCAGGAGTGGAGGTGGAGGGGATGGAGGTGAGTAAGAGGGGGGAGTTCCCCTGCAGGGCCCTCAGACTGCAGCTAGGATAGGGCGTGGTTGTGCTGGGCAGGGACCCTGCGCCTGTGCCCCGTCCTGCAGGGCCAGCAAGTCACCCTTCCTCTGAGGCAGTCTTCAGTCTACACTCTGCAAACAGTGACCCCTGGAACTGTGCAACATGGGGGTCCTAGAACTTTCGTGTACGAGTGTTTCTGAAAGGTCAGAGCTCAGTGGCAATTGCAATCTTACTTAAATTATTTCTGCGGCTCCTTTTCGATTAATATTGCTCGAGTGTGTTGTAATGTGCTGGGACACTTGTGAATTCTAGTATCATTAATGTGTGAATCCAGGTTGATAGCAACAAAGAGTCATGTATGGAATGCCTAACCAAGAGGCTTAGATTTCCATAATCACTTAATACTTGATTCCTTTAGGATTTCTTTTGCCAAATATATCTTTCCAGAGATAGCAGCAAGTCATTAATTTCATAATGAAAGATACTAACAGGAAGAGCCCTGTTCAATATAAATGTACCTTTAGTGGTACTTTATTCAGCTCTGCTTAACTAAAGCAGTATTATGGGTTGTGTACTCATTTGGAGTTTTGTGCTCCGAATCACCTGAGAAACTTTTATTAGACATACAGATGCCCAGACCACATCACAGATCTGGAGTGGTACCCAGCTACTGGTATTTATATTAAGTTATTTTGCTGTTGCAGACACAGAGCTAAATTTAAGAGTCACTAGTTTGATAAATCTGAATAACTCATGCCTTTCCAAATTCACTAGATGAATATGGAGATCTAAATTTTTTCCCACATTAGCTGTATCAACCTGGCCTGAGATAGCATTTCACTGTCCTGAAGGAAGAAGAAGTGCATAGGGCTTTTCAACCAACATTTGTTTAATTGCTTCTTATTAAGGGCATAAGGCTGTGAACTGATCATTTTATTGGTAAACCCAACAAGTCCAACTCCCTCAGGCAAAATATTAGGACCTAACATAGCTTCAATAGGTGTGAGAGACGGAAATAGGTATATCCATTTGAGGTTCTGGACTAAGAAGGAATAACTGTAGCATTTATCAAATATTTACTACGTGTCAGGCACTGCTTCGGTGTTTTATGCATAATATACTCATGTAACCCTTACAGTAACTTAGCCCTCACCATGTTACCCATGTTACCGGTGGAGGATGTTCAGGTTCTTGGCATTTTGAACAAAGAATTGGACAAAACTCACAAAGCAAAGAAAGAATGAAGCAACAAAAGCAGAGATGTATTGAAAACGAAAGTACACCACACTGAGAGGGAGCAGCCAGAGCACAGGGGCTCAAGAACTCAGTTACAGAATCTTCTGGGCTCCAAATACCCCCTAGAGGTTTCCCGCTTGCCACTTGGTATTCATCTTATGCAAATGAAGTAGTAGCCCGCAATCAGTCTGATTGCAGGCTGGTTGCAGAAAGCAACCAATCAGAGGCTTGAATGAAGTTACAAAGTTGCACTCCTGTGCAAACAAAGACTTGGCCCTCAATCAGAGGTACTTTCAATATTCCATCTGCTGTGTAGAAAATAAGGGGTTTGCTGAGGGAGTAGCATCTGGTCCTTTTGTTACTTAAGCTTGGAAAGTTGGGGTTTTCCTTTTAATTTAGTTCTCAGAGGTCAGCTTGAACTGGCCTTAGGTTCCTTGCCTCCAGAGCCTATTCTCTTGCCTCAACCACAACCTATGGTTAATTTATCGTCATGCCCATTTCCCCAGATACAGAAATGGAGGCACTCAAAGGTTCAGCGCTTTGCCTAAAGTCATGCAGCTAGTAAACAGCAGAGCTAGGAATGGGAGGTGGGAGAATCCTTCTGGAACCCTCTGTCAGCCACTGCACTCTACTGAGGCAGGTAGCATTGTGTCTGTCCTGAAAAATCAGCCCTTTATGACTCTAGTAAGAACTTTTTCATTCAACCATCCTCAGTCTCCCATTTGCCATGAGCAGCTTATGAACTCATCACACAATCTTGCTACAGAAAAACCCACCAGAATTAGAATTAATTCTTTCCCAGAAATATAGAGAAGGAAAACCACTTTTCTTCTTCCACCTAACTGGAGTCTTGGAGGACAGTCTCAATGCATATTTGCCGGCAAAAATGGGTGAGTGGATAGAAGTTGGAGAATAATTAGGTTGCCCTGACCCTAATTCCTTATTCTACATCTAATATTGTGTCTGGCTAAGCCAGAGAAAGTCCCAGCCTCTAGGTTTTATGGCAGCCTAAATAAAAGCATGACCTCAAGGCTGACTCTAAAGAGCTATTGCAAGAGGTATTTGGCAGCTCCAATTCCATCCTTAACATATGCTGGCTACATCTGCTTTCATACTCACCCGTCAAAACTCATTTCCACCATCACCAAGGAGCCATACTAATTATTCTGTAGTCGCTTTGGCATATTGTAAGTTTTGTATTATTACTTCCAATAAGCATCTCACTGGCTAAAGCTTAGAATATCTTGTTTGTTGTTGGGATTTTTAAAAGATAAACAGGATATAGAAGTATACAGTATGGCTGGGCACGGTGGCTCACACTTGTAATCCCAGCACTTTGGAGGGCAGATCACTTGAGGTCAGGAGTTCAAGACCAGCCTGGCCAACATGGCAAAATCCCATCTTTACCAAAAATACAAAGATTAGCTGGGCCTGGTGGCATGCACCTGTAATCCCAGCTACTCGGGTGGCTGAGGAGGAGAACCAATTGAATGAACCCAGGAGGCAGAGGTTGCAGTGAGCCGAGATCACGTCACTGCACTCAAGCTTGGGCAACAGAGCGAGACTCCATCTCAAAAATAAAACAAAGTATAGTATGCAGGTCCACAGCCACAAGAATAGCCACTCTCAACTGAGTGAGTGTCAGTTACCGCCACAGTGTGCTCATGAGCACCCCTTCCTTGAAGTAGTTGAGAGTTGGCTGCCACCAGCTCTCCCCTTGTCAAAAGTCTCACCTCTGCTCTCAAAGGAGTCCCAAACAGGGATGTCTGGATGCCACTTTCTCTCCAATCTTGACATGCCAAAAGGATAAAGAATAAATAAACCGGCTTGCCACATTTGAGATGCTGCCAACCTCTGGCTTTACAGAAATGGTCATTTTAAAATGGTCTTTGGGACAAGTGGTGTGGGTCCCAATGGCCTCACACAGAACCTCGTCACTGATAGAGAGGAATGACAGATATCCTTCTCCTCCTCAGCCCTGGAGCATGCCATAGGGACAGTCTGTGGCGCTCCCCTGTCCACAGTGCTTTTGCTAGAGCACCATCATTGTTCATTTCAGAACAGGAGAAACTGGAAAACAGTCAAGCTCCTTACTTCTGAGCATGCATACCTGGGCCTAGCCCCACCCCGGCTCACACAGCACCTTGGCTAGAACCTAAGTCCCACCCTCACTGTGGCTGTATAAATTTACATGTGATTTTAATTTAAAAAATAGATGCACAAACCCCACTCCTTGCCCAGGTTTGCTTTGTATAGCACCCAGAACAGTGTGTTCCCAGTGTGGATGCTGAATAAAGCACCATTCCATGATGATCTTCCTTCTCGAGCCTAAGAGCCCCCACTTTCCTCTTTAACAATAAAAGCCCTTGGCTGTTCAGCTTCCTTCTTACCCCAAAGCAGAGATCCCAGCTGAAGATCACATTCCAGAGCTTTCTGTGCCCACTGCCCCTTGGCCTCCCCTGCAAGGGTCCTCAGTGTAATTGCAGGTTCAGGTTTGACTTCCTTGGGAAATGTCTTTAAAATCAGAGAAATCTAAGTGGAGTTCGGAATCATTCTGAAAACTGTCCCCCACCCCAGCCCCCAGCCTATCTTCATGCCCTGCATGGGGGAACCCATGATACATTCAAAGGCCCCAGGCTGGGCTGGCCTGTGTTCATTGCAACGGCCTTGATCCAATCACTTGCTGAGGAAGAACTCCCGGGGAGATGAATGCCATTACAAATCTTACCCTCAACATGAAACGCCAGTGATTGTTTATTAAATTGCTCTTCAAAGAGAAAACACTGGCAGGCACGTATCATTAAAATGGAAGCAAAGGGAAACGCTGTAACCTTCAACACCCGTTTTTCTCCATTAACCCCAGACCAATACCACTGAAATAGCTGGGAGGAACTTCTGGCCCTGAGCCCCATCAATTACCTTAATCTCAGCCCAGGGAGGGGTAATACAAACCATCCAATTTAAGTCTTTCCAAACACTGCCATAAGAAAGAAAGAAAAAAAAGAAAAGAAAAAGAAAAGCCCTCAACCCTAACTCCACTGTCTCAAGTCCAGTTCAGAACAAATTGCAATATACATGAGTAACATGAAAACATAAAAGACATACCCTCCAGTGAAAACCTTGCACAACTTTCCCAAGTAAGCAGAATTAATCACAGGGAACAATGACCGTTTCCAGTCTGAATATTTATGACATAACAGAAAGCCCCTTTAAAATACTCAGTGGCTCATAATTTTTAAAAGAGCTACAGAAAAAGAAAAGGCACTCTAAATTTATGATGGAAAGTTCGGGGGGAAATCTTGACGCCCTGCCCTCTCTATTTGGTATGTCCCACACATCACTTTTATTCTTCTCCCTTCCAGAATCCGTGTAATTTTTTTTTCTTTTTTTTGACATGGAAGTTTGCTCTTGGCCCCCAGGCAGGAGTGCAATGACGCGATGTTGGTTCACTGCAACCTCTGCCTCCTGGGTTCAAGTGATTCTCTTGCCTCAGCCTCTTGAGTAGCTGGGGCTACAGTTGTGCACCACCACACCCAGCTAACGTTTGTAGAGACAGGGTTTCACCATGTTGGTCACACTGGTCTCGAACTCCTGACCTCAGGTGATCTGCCCTCCTCAGCCTCCCAAAGTGCTGGGATTACAGGCATGAGCCACCGCACCTGGCCCAGAATCCCTGTAACTTTCACTCCCACCTTTGCTGGGATAGGTCAGCTGGGTGGCCATGGGAAGATAGGATGTGCTGAAGGCACTAGTGTCCTCTGTTCCCAGCACTTCTCTTTTCCACTCCAGGTGTTTGCACCTTCCCCAACCTCCTCCCTCTCCAGCAGCTGTAGAGTAGGCATTGGCAAGCGGAAATGGACAGGACTAAGAGTCATGGTCCCTGCTCTACCACACCTGTGTATGATCCTATGCATGGCTCATAGTCTGCTGGTCTGCAGAATGGGGGCCTTCAGTTGGAGCACTTCTGGTTTCCTTCTGCTTCTGTCAATATAAGCATTCTGTGATTCAAGTATTACTTCAAGAGATGGATCCATTCACTCATTCATTCGCTCATTCACTGAATAAGCACAGATTGAGTAATGAGTATGTGTCAGGCACTGTTCTAGGTTCCAGAATGAAAGCAGGAAACAGAAGTGTCCCTCTGTCCCTCATGGAACTTACACTCAAGTGGAGAAAACTGGACAATAGCCAAGTACACAAGTAAAAAGAGTATAATTTCAGATCACAAGTAAGAAGAAGGTGTGTCCAGAGTGAAGCTGTGGCTTTTTTAGCTAGCATGGTCGGGGGCCTGAATGAAGTGTGGGAATGACCAATTTCTGGGCTATTACTCAAACAGTAGTGGGAGAACCTTCCAGTTATTTCAATATTTCAGAAAGTTCCATAGAAACTCTGTATTTAGCCAATATGTTAACTAAAATTATTCTTAGCTTTTGGCTAGAAGTATAGCCATTTGAAATGGTATTATTGATCATCTCATTCCTCTAAATAGCCAAATTAATGATCCTGAGAAGCTTAATCTGATTAAAATATGGAAAAATCAATTATCATATTACTTATAAAGTTATTGGATGGTTGTGAGTGGCAAATATTTGAGACCACTGACTGTAAGACTAGACACCTCTACCTCTAGAATGGATGTTGCAAGCCTTCCTCTTATCCAAAAGAGAAATAACACCCTTGTTTTGAACATACCCAATTTTTCAACCATGATTGTGTGGCCTGTGGATTAACCAGATTCCTGTTCTCTCCAAAGACTATTTTTCTGTAATTTACTATGATTCCACTTGAAACTGCAGGGAGAGAGAAAATATATCTAGTGAAATTTTACGCTTAAAAGCTGTTCTTTTGAAAGCAATGCTAAGAGAAGGAGCTGAAACGATTAGCCTAAAATTTAGGAGAAACATTGAATTTCAGTTACTCATTCTCTTCGTATTTTCCAGTCTCTTCAGGTATCCAAGCATTCATACAATAACTTTAGTTAAGAAACATCCTGTATCTCTGCTAGACGCCAGGAATACAAAATGAATAGAACACCATCTCTGTGCTTAAGGTGCTTACAATATATAGTGGCTCAAAGCATATACTAAATTATACAGATGAAGTTTGTACTTGAAATATAGGTTAGCTCTTACATTGTGTCAGTAAGAATTATGCTGTAGTAACAAACAATTCTTTTGTTTCTTGTTTTGTTTTGCTTTGTTTCGAGACAAAGTCTCGCTCTGTTGCCCAGGCTGGAGTGCAGTGGCACAATCTTGGCTCACTGCAACCTCCACTTTCCGGGCTCAAGCAATTCTTCTGCCTCAGCCTCCTGAGTAGCTGAGATTACAGGTGCCCACCACCATGCCTGGCTAATTTTTGTATTTTTGGTAGAGACAGGGTTTCCCCATGTTGGCCAGGCTGGTCTCGAACTCCTGACCTCAGGGGTTCCACCTGCCTCAGCCTCCGAAAGTGTTGGGATTACAGACATCAGCCATCGTGCCCAGCCCCAAATTTTTGGTGGCTTAAAGCTACCAAAGTTGATTTTTTCACTCATACTACATGTCTGTTGAGAGTTAGCAGGAGCCCAGAAGAGCTGGGGATGGGAGTGGAATCTATTCTTCCTAAATATTTAGGTATTCAGGTTGATAAAGCAGCCACCATCGTGCCTATTACTGGTTGTCATGCCAAAGAGAAAGGAAAGCTCTGGAGGATCTCAAGCAGGAAATTCAATCTTCTAGCACAGAAATGACACATGTTTTGTATCATAACTCATTGGCCAGACTAATCTCAAGAACCCACCTACCCACAAAGTGGTCAGGAAGTGGGATCCTACGGTGTGCCCAGAAAAGGAAAGAACTGAAAATATTTCATGAACAGCAATCATGATTATGATAGATATAAAAGAGCCAAAAAAACCTGGTCTCTGGTCTCCAAAAGCTCGCCTGCTAACAAAATTTGTTTCATCAAGAAAGAAACTAAAAGTCCTTAAAAGACAAGTCTAACAATGCCTCAGGGAAGTATAATTATTTCGTTATTTACATCATCATGTTGAAACCTCCTGTTTAATTAGAAAGCATGCCCTCTACTTGCCCTCCACTTCTCTGTGGAGTGTTTCCAGATTAAGAAGGAGGGGTAAGAAGAAGTGTAGAGGTTCCTATCCTCTGGAAGCACGCAATCCAAAAAGGCATGAAAATCAGACCCTCAGATTCCATCAAGACTCTGCAAATAAGTGTGTGTAATAGCTCAATCTCCAGTCTCTCTCATTAATCCCATCCTAAGGAAGAGGAAAAGTGGCCATTGCTACCCTTTTCCCATTACCAACTGGGCAGCCTCCCAGGGCTCAAGAGCAGAGCTGGGAGTATCAAGAGAATGTTAACCTTTCAGAAGCCCCAGAGGAGAGCTGGCATTTACACTGAAGCAATTAGCCAGCAATTTTGGCATTTGTGATTGGCTCACAGAGCCAGCAACCCAGCCAGAATGCTTTTCTAATAAACATTGAGTCTGGAAAGTGTTCCCCAGAAAAGTCCACTGTACAACAGCAATCTCACATATGTAAATAATCGTTGGGCAAGTTTGTGACAGACTCTCAATTTTGATTAGATATTATCCATTTAATTAGGATGCTCATCCCAAAACTATTGGAGGGGATGGAAGACAGGTTGTCATTCCAAGTTCGACTGTGGCCAGCAACTGACATGACTTCTCAGTCTAACCAGACTTACAATTGCTAAATCTTTCTGTTTAGAATTTGATATGAAATACTAGAGGTCTTCAAAACATTCATGGAAATATTATGAAAAAAATTCATGTATTTCAAATTTTTTTGCACCAACATAAATTGGTACTAACTTGTTATAACATGTTTCAGCAGGATCTAGTCTGAGGCATTCTGAAGGATAAGACATCAGTTGGAAAAGAATCCCTGTCACAGCAACATGAATTCTGCTAAAGTAAAACAAGAACAAACACCAAATTTGACGCTAGGGCAAAAGAATGGTGAAATCATTAGTGCTTTATAAAAAGTTAATGGAGACAATGCCCCAAAGAAAGCAGTAGTTTACAAATGGCTCATTTATTTTAAGAAGGGGTGAGATGATGTAGAATATGAAGCCCATAGCAGCAGACAATCTACATCAATTTGCAGGGAATAAGTTAATTTTGTTTATGCCCTAATTGAAAAGAACCAACAATTAAGAGCAGAAACAATAACTAACATCATCTCAATTAACTAACTAACAATAACTGACTAACAATCAACTAACTAACAATAACATCATCTCAGTTGGTTCAACTTACACAATTCTGATGGAAAAACTGAAGTGGAGCAAACATTCCACTTGATGGGTGCCAAAATCATTGCACCCAGATCAAGAGCAGAGGAAATAGAAAGCAATGAGCTTTGGGAATTCTAAACAAGTGGCGTCAAGATCCTGAAGCATTTCTTCAGGAGAAGAAACATGTAACCAGAGATGAAATATGGCTTTACTTGTATGATCCTGAAGACAAAGCACAATCAAAGCAATGGCTACCAAGAGGTAGGAAGTGGTCCAGTCAAAGCAAACATGGACCAGTCAAAAGCAAAGGCCATGGCACCAGTTTTTTGGGATGCTCAAGGTATTTTGTCTATTGACTTTCTTGAAGGCCAAAGAACAATAACATCTGCTTTTGAGAAAGTTAATCAAGACATTAGCAGAGAAACACCCAGGAAAGCTTCACCAGAGAGTCCTTCTCCACCACCACAGTGCTCCTGCCCATTCTTCTCCTTAAACAAGGGCAATTTTGTGAAAGTTTTTAAGGGAAATCATTAGGGATCCACCTTACAGTGTTGATTTCAGTCCTTCTGATTTATTTTTGTTTTCCAGTCTTAAAAAATCATTAAAGAACACTCATTTTCTCAGTTTATAATGTAAAAATGATTGCATTGACATGGTTACATTCCCAGAACCCTCAGTTCTTTAGGAATGGACTAAATGGCTGATATCATCACTTATACAAGTATCTGAAACTTGAAGAGCTTATGTAGAGAAATAAAGTTTATATTTTTAACATTTATCTTGTCATTCTATTTTCCATGAACTTTTTAAGTTCCCTTGTAAGAGAAAAAATTGCTTTGAGGATTGAAAATGTTTTGATTTCTAAGTGACACCAGGGTAAACTTTTCTACCTATAATCCTCAAACCACTGTAATTATGGCTAATAAATAGAATAGTAATTCTTATGATACCCAATGGAAAAAAGTATCTTGTATGACCTTGTCTATCTCCAGGCTAAAACACTCTATCTCCATGTTCCAGGTTTCTTCAAAGGCTGGTCCCCTAGCCACCTCCCCTCTGTCCTTCTACTTTCATACACCAGCAAGTCATTCACCTGAAACTTCTCTCACCAATGACTTCTTAATTGCCCAATGCAACAGCTTCTTTTCCTACTTGACATTCTGCATCGTGGCATATCAGGAGAGTATCCTGTGGGTAAATAAATAGGCTTCAGGAGCAGTAAGACCTTGAATCCACAATCTACTCTTATGAGCAGTGTGATATGAAGTCTTGGAAATCTAGGTCTCCTTATCAGGAAATGAAGGTAATATGAACTCCTATGTCATGGGTGTATCTCATGATGATTAAATAGAATAATATGTGTAAACAGTCTGACAGTGCTTGGCACAAGGCCAGCCCTCAATGTTTCATTATTGATTTTAGTATTGAGCTGGGTGTGGTTCATGCGTGTGATCCCAGCACTTTGGGAGGCCAAGGCAGGAAGATAACTTGAGGACAGCCAGGGCAACACAGAGAGACCTCATCTCTACAAAAAATTAAAAAATTAGTCAACCATAATGGCACATGCCTATAGTCTCAGCTACTCAGGAGGCTAAGACAAGAGACTCACTTAAGCCCAGGAGTTCAAGGATACAGTGAGCCATGATTGCACCACTGCACTCCAGTCTGAGTGACAGAGCAAGACCCTGTCTCTCAAAAAATAAAACTCATAAATTTTTTTTAAAAGATATTAGTATTGGTGGTGGTGATCACTGTTTTCTTCTTCACACACTCTCTTCTCCCCTTATTTGGTTTCTATGATACATAATTTCCTGTTATTCATTTAAAAATTTTGACGATATTCTCACTTAATGCACCAGACCTCCAAATCTCCCTCTCCTGTGTTCCCATGTTAGTTCAGAGGCACAACATTTCTCGCCTGGATTATTACAACAGTCTTTGAGAAACATTCCCCACACTGGAATCTTTGCTCACTCCAGTCCATGCTCCACACGCATACACAATTCAGAAGCAAAAAACCCTTTAAAAACCTTCAAACATGGCCCTCTCCTGATCCGAACCTTTTCAAGGCTTCCTGGAAGTAAAGTGACCACAGCTCCCGTGGTAACCCTCTCCTTGGAAGAGCATCCCTGGAGACTCCCTTCAATTGTTACCCTAAATGTTACCTAAGCCTCCTCCCTGATTTCATCTGAATTTTCCTCTATTTAGCAAAACTGTCTACGCCAAGGGTCCCCAACCCCCAGGCCATAAGCCAGTAGTAGTCGCACAGCAGGAGGTGAGCAGAGGGTGAGCTAGCATTACTGCCTGAGCTCCACCTCTGGTCAGATCAGTGGTGGCATTAGATTCTCACAGGAGCACAAACCCTGTTGTGACCTATGCATGCGAGGGATCTAGGGTGCACGCTCCTTATGAGCATCTAATACCTGATGACGTGAGGTGGAACAGCTTTATCCCAAAACCTTCCCCACAACCCTACCCCTGCCCCGGGTCTGTGGAAAAATTGTATTCCACAAAACAGTTCTCGGGTGCCAAAAAGGATGGAGACTGCTGGTTTACACCATTTGTGGCTTTGGTTGGTAAAACGCTTTTAATTTCATTTAAGATGAAGTTATTTGATGAGTTAGGAAACATTCAGCTACCAGTAACAGAACAAAACCACCAATTCAACTGACTTGAACCAATAAGGCGTCATACTATGTCCTGTATCGAGAAGTCTGAAAATTGAGTGGCTTTTCAAGGTCTGTTAACCCAGTGGCTCAACAATGTCATCAGGGACCCGAGTTTTTTGCATGCTTCTATTCTGTCATCTTCAGAATTCCTGTTCGATCCTCATGATTTCGAGAAATCACAACCCGACATGGCACTACCCAGTGGACAGTATGCGGTCACAACCAGCCATGAGCCAAGCATCTTTATCTCCATCTCATAAATAAGAAAATATAGGCTCAGATACGTTAAGTGACTTGCCCCAAGTCACATAGCTATTAGTGGTAGAAACAGGATTTGGACTTCTATTTACCTGACTCCAAAGTCCATGCTCATAAACACTTGGTTCTATTCCTTCCAAGCATGCGAACAAATGACTCTGCCCTGGAAAAAGTAGGATTAAACGTAGTTTAAAAGTAGGATTCACCAGGCTAATATTTCACACACCCTCCATAAGACCTGGATTTCTATCATCAATCATCAGCTATGGCCACCATTCTCAAAAAATATTAGTAGTGTGCTTACATTACACAAATGTGTATAATGTCTTAATCTTTCATTTCTAATCAGAACACACATTCAGATAATGTTTTCACATAATGGTTGCAATTGGCTTCTGTGTGTGATATGTGAATATACATATATGCATGTATATTCATATATAAGTACGTGTGCGATTCTATTTCATTCAATCATAAACCAACCAAGGACCAAAAAAGTTAGGAACCCTGTCCCATTTTTACGGCTAGTAAGACAATGAGGGGTTTTAGGAGACATCTGGATGACTTCCTGACACAATATTCTTTCCTGGAAGACACTTAAACTAACAAATTGCTTCCGTTCTAAGTACAGGGAATTGTAGCAGAATTTCAGTGAGCTTTTCTAAGTGACGTCATGGCAAAGTCCTATCAGATAAAGGGACTCAGTGGAGGGAGCACATGCCATACCCAGTGGTGGCGCAGCAAGAGAAACAGCACATCAATCTTGCATGTCACGTGTTCTCACAAACCTCTGTGAACCACATCCACCCTCCATATTTCTTGCCTTTCTTTCTTTCTTTCTTTTTTTTTTTTTTTTTGAGATGGAGTCTTGCTCTGTCACGCAGGCTGGAGTGCAGCGGCGCAATCTCGGCTCACTGCAACCTCTGCCTCCCAGGTTCAAGCGATTCTCCTGCCTCAGCCTCCCGAGTAGCTGGGATTACAGATGCCCACCACCGCGCCCTGCTATGTCTTTTTTTTTTTTTTTCTTAGTAGAGATGGGGTTTCATCATGCTGGCCAGGCTGCTCTCGAACACCTGACCTCAAGTGATCCACCTGCCTCGGCCTCCCAAAGTGCTGGGATTACAGGTATGAGCCACCGCAACCAGCCTCTTTTTTTCTAATAGGAGAAAAGGCATACAACCCAAATATATTTAATATGTACACACAGGGAGAATCACCTTTCCTCTGGTCCATATTTCTATCTAGGTGAGTACCAGACACACCTGATAAGTAAGCAAGCAAATCCCTCCTTGATTCGTGGAAAACAGGAAATGTGAGTTATTTGCCTATTTACCTTCCACGAGAATCACAAAACAAGTGAAATCAGTGAATACTCCTACTCAAACGCACACGCTGATTTGCATCCTGCCAGCCTGAACCACTTGCCCAAGGGCTTGTAAAGCAAATTGGAAACTATAAATAACTCACGTCTAATCCTCAGGGCAAGTGACAGGGTCCTCAGACTTCTTCAAATGTGTGTCCTGATGCCTGACTCCCCCGGTACACAGCAACACCGGTCCCAGGTCAGCGAGCCCTGCCGCTGCGCCTCTGCACCAAATTGGCTTTGAGAAACCACACAGCTCCCATGACAGGCTTTTCCTCTCTTTCTGCGCCTCAGAAGCTCAGGATGGTCTGCCCCAGACCACATTAAGCCAATCAGATCTAGAGCCTGAGCACTGGCCGGGCGTCTTCCTCGCTTGAGCCCAGTGGCCGCAGGCCGACCCCCTCGGCGGCCCTGATTTACGCATCTAGGTATCAGGGACAGCCTTGCTATGCTGATTTTGGAGTCTGGCAGCATTTCCTGAAACGAAATGGTGGTTGGGCTAAGGCCTGGCAGCGACCTCCCGGTGACACGAGCTCATGAATACGCGGGTCTGTTGCTGCTTCTGCGGCGTAATTCTCCGTGCGGAAACCTTCCGTTAGGGGCCGCCGCCTCCCTCTGGTGCACAGCCAGCCCCGCCGCCTTATTTCTCTTGGCCGAGTTGACATTACTGTATGTTAGCTTTGCTCTACAAGTTCCCGTTGTACAGAGGGGTGCTTCCACATATGGGGAGGATGCGGGGAGACGGAAGGAGGTGGGTGCATGTGGCTCTCCAGTGGCACCCCAGTGCTGCGCGCAGAACCGTGCCTTGAAGGATCCCGATTCCAGAGACAATCAGGGCGTTCCCCCGGAACTTCACTTAATACCTTTACCCTGAAGCACTGTGGGCAGGCATGTTTTAGCAGCAGGGGCCAATCATCTGTTCTTGCCAAAATCTCCTTTACCTCTTCACCGTCTAGCTCTGGGTGGCCAAGGGAAATGGCTTGGCGGGCTGGAACTGCCTCAGGTTCAACTGAAGGGAGCCTGTGCTGCCTGGAATCCAGAAGGCAGCACAGCTTTCTTTGGGAGCCCTCAGGAGCCTCCTGAGAGCTGGAGCCAGGGAGAGTTCCCCTTTGTGGTTACCCTGACACCGGTCCCACCTCTCCTGCACGTGCTTCTGCTTTGATTCAGAACACCGGAACAAAATCAGATCCACCCCAAAAGAACACATGCCTTAAAAGTAGAGGAGAGAAAGGTTGTGGAGCCACAGTTGCTTCTGCTTCCCGACTCATCATATTCTACACATAGAAAATAGGGCTGCGCGCAGTGGTTTACGCCAAAAATCTCAGCAATTTGGGAGGCCGAGGTGAGCGGATCACTTGAGGTCAGGAGTTCCAGACCAGCCTGGCCAACATGATGAAACCCCGTCTCTACTAAAAATACAAAAATTAGCTGGGTGTGATGGCGCCCGCCTGTAATCCCAGCTACTCGAGAAACTGAAGCACGAGAATTGCTTGAACCCAGAAGGCGGAGGTTGTAGTAAGCCAAGATCTACCCACCACCCTCCCCTAAAAAAAAAAAAAAAAAAAAAGAAGCTGGCTCATGGCAAATATGTTAAATAAGTTTCATCTCGACTGCCAGCTCCATTTAATTGGTAATGGTGTTCTAGAGCACTGTGCTAAGAAAGCTTCTGAGGCTGAATTCAACCAGCAGGAAGGAATGCTAGTATCTTTACTAATTTCTTCCCCCCCTCTTTTGCATTATTTATTTATTTGTTTATTTATTTTTCGTAGAGGTGGAGTCTTTCTATGTTGCCCAGACTGGTCTCAAACTCCTGACCTCAAGTGATTCTCCTGCCTTGGCCTTCCAAAGTGCTGGGATTACAGTAGTAAACCACCACTCCTGGATTATCCTTTACTAATTTCATTCATGGATGAGAGATTGGAGAAAAGGGGAAAACTGCCACATATTTTCCACATAATTGTCATCTTCAAGGTAGGAGACAGGGCCAAACCTGTCTCTGCCGACAGATCAGTGCAATGGTGAGATTGCGCCATTGCACTCAAGTATTGAAAACCAGGCTTTACCACTTTGTAGCTGTATGATTTGGGGCAAGGTACTTAACCTCTCCGAATCTCACAAAGCCTTATCATTATGTGGAAATCATATTTAAAATTATTGGGAAGGATACAAGATTTGACATTTTCAAAGCGTCACTTTCCCCTGTCCTGAGAGGTAGAGGTCCATAGGCCTGGAATCAGATGGGCATGGGCCTGAGCCTTGGCTGTGACTGCAATGTGGGGTGAATGGAGGAGATCTAGCAGAGTAATGCCCCTATAGAGGGAAGGTTTGCAGAGGGCAAGCCGTCTCAATAGAGCTGGATACAGAGAGGAAATCACAGAAGAGTCAGGGACAAGGACAACCAATCCAGTTCCAAGTTGATGATGCAGGAGCTGAGCCTCAAGTGCTTCCCAGCCAGGATGGAAACTGCTGTGGCAAATTTTTTCCTAAGGTCCCAGGACGATGCCAATAGCACTTAGATGTGAGTGCCCAGACCTCAGGATCTGGCACTGGAGGGCAAAGGAGGCACATCTTAAATATTTGATTTCTCCTCCCCTTTTCCCACCTGCTAGTTCCTCTAGTCATGCGCCAGCCAGGTGTCCATGACAGAGAAAGGCCACTGGGATGAAAGGGTGACCCTGTTCAATTGGAAGCCCTTTGATTTTGCTGAACACACTAGTGGCTTTGGGTGTGTGCACCAGTTATGAAGCTGCTGTCTCTCAGCTCCATGTCTTCCTTCTGTATTCTGCTCAGTGATGCTGAGGTCAGACCTGCAAACCACACTTCTATATTGCCACCTGCTCTGTTAGGCTCCACCAAGAAGGGATTCAAGAGGGAGACTGCAGGGCTGGAAGAGGAGAAGGGAACGTATTTCTTCTTGTCTGTTTCCTCCTCTTTTAAGCATCATAGTAGCAATACTATTTCACTGCAGCAGAGGCAGTTCCTTTCCAAATCAGAATCCAGCTGCCAGCTTTTCTAGCACTTGCACAGCCAGCTTCTTCACACCTCAGCCTTACAGACGCCAGCACCAGATAGACGATGTTCCCTCTGTGGAAATCTGGGTCCCAGACCCTCAGACTTCTTCTCCCAACTCAGAGACACTAGCTCTGACTAAGACGTGCACTTTCATCCTAGGTGAGAATCCCACCTTCACAGGGCCCACCCTCAAGCATTTATGTTTTTATAGCTCCAAAGTCTTCCCTTAGTTCTTTCAGCCCTTGAGGTAGTAGCTGCCCTCTGCAATTGCTACCTCTGGGATATCTTAATATACATTCTGCCATTTCAGTTAACTGCTCAGTAACCTAATTCTAGTGAGCAATTCTGTGTATTAAATTCTCTCTGTGAAAGTTGACTTGTTTTTCTAAGACCACCAGAGCGAGCACAAAAGAACCAGCGGGTAGGCAAAGGTCAGGAGCAAAACTGCAAGTTTATTTTGGTAACCTAAGGTGTAGGGAAGAAGTCTGTCGGCCTCCGGCAAAGAAGGCCGACAGAGTCCCCCCCTC